>NC_046971.1:677500-715000 GCF_009769545.1 Cyclopterus lumpus | reverse complement strand
CTGTGTGCGTGAGTGTGTGTGTCTGTGTGCGTGTGTGTGTGTGTGTCTGTGTGCGTGTGTGTGTGTGCGTGTGTCTGTGTGTGCGTGTGTGTGTGTCTGTGTGTGTGTGTGTCTGTGTGCGTGTGTGTGTACCCTCCAGGCTGGTCTCAGTCAGGTCTTGGTGTCTCTCCAGGATCTCGGGGATCCGGATGAAGGCCACGCCCACGTCCTCACACTCCCTCTCCTGCTCCTCGGCTTCTGGAGGCTCGCTCACCACCGTGAACCGGATTCTGACCCACCACCACCACCACAACAACAACAACAACACCAACACATGTCTGAATTATTAACACTGTCAGTATGGTTCATGTCCATAAAATCTTCTGGTTTCCCGTCTGTGACAGACACGTCACGTCTCACTTCCTGTCTAAACAAGTCCCGCCCACCTCTCCATGGGAGGGTTCCGTCCCTGCAGGACTCGTCTCAGCAGCTGCCTCCTCGGCCCGTTGTTCTCTGAGTCCACAGGAACAACTGTGGAACAACAACCAGGGTCAGAGGTCAACACTGAGGTCTGAACCTCCACCGAGGAGACAAGGAGCCAGGAGGCTAGTGGAGGAAACACGGTGAGTCCTTAGTGAAAGTCTTTTGAGGCGTGTTTGGTCTCCACACGGCGCTGACGACAGCTGTCAGAATCTTTTCATTGTTCTGACCGACATTCAAAGTAACAACAAAGAAACACGTACGGGATAATAACCAAAAGGGATTGAGCTTTCATACCTTACCTTAACTTACCATACCATACCATACCGTACCCTACCTTACTCTACCTTACTCTACCTTACCATATCCTACCCTGCCTTACCCTACCTTACCATACCATACCATACCGTACCCTACCATACCTTACCCTACCTTACCCTACCTTACCATACCATACCCTACCTTACCATACCATACCATACCATACCCTACCCTACCTTACCATACCATACCGTACCCTACCATACCCTACCTTACCTTACCCTACCTTACCATACCCTACCTTACCGTACCCTACCTTACCCTACCTTACTCTACCTTACCATACACTACCCTGCCTTACCCTACCTTACTATACCATACCGTACCCTACCCTACCATACCATACCCTACCATACCTTACATTACCTTACCCTACCTTACCTTACCCTACCTTACCCTACCTTACCATACCATACCTTACATTACCCTACCTTACCCTACCTTACCTTACCCTACCTTACCCTACCATACCTTACCTTACCCTACCTTACCTTACCATACCCTACCTTACCATACCATACCATACCCTACCTTACCCTACCTTACCCTACCATACCCTACCTTACCTTACCCTACCATACCATACCATACCGTACCCTACCATACCCTACCTTACATTATCCTACCTTACCCTACCATACCCTACCATACCTTACCCTACCATACCCTACCATACCTTACTATACCCTACCTTACCCTACCATACCCTACCCGGCCTTATCCTTACCATACCATACCCTACCATACCCTACCTTACCTTACCCTACCTTACCCTACCTTACCATACCATACCCTACCTTACCATACCATACCATACCATACCCTACCCTACCTTACCATACCATACCGTACCCTACCATACCCTACCTTACCTTACCCTACCTTACCATACCCTACCTTACCGTACCCTACCTTACCCTACCTTACTCTACCTTACCATACACTACCCTGCCTTACCCTACCTTACTATACCATACCGTACCCTACCCTACCATACCATACCCTACCATACCTTACATTACCTTACCCTACCTTACCTTACCCTACCTTACCCTACCTTACCATACCATACCTTACATTACCCTACCTTACCCTACCTTACCTTACCCTACCTTACCCTACCATACCTTACCTTACCCTACCTTACCTTACCATACCCTACCTTACCATACCATACCATACCCTACCTTACCCTACCTTACCCTACCATACCCTACCTTACCTTACCCTACCATACCATACCATACCGTACCCTACCATACCCTACCTTACATTATCCTACCTTACCCTACCATACCCTACCATACCTTACCCTACAATACCCTACCTTACCTTACCATACCCTACCCTTACCGGCCCTAATAACTTACCTGTTAGTAAACAAACATTTTAAGAACAATAGGTCTACGTCAGTGCTAATAATAATTTATTTAACTGATGCCATGTCTCCTCCACTTGATGCCATGTCTCTTACACTTGAGAACGGTCAAAAGGATTGTTTATAAAACGATTGCTGAGGGTGTGAATGAAATATATGATAATAATTTAGCTTAGGAATATATATATATATATATATATATATATATATATATATATATATATATATATATATATATAGATATAGATAGACATAGTATATTAGATTGTGGCTTTACTTACTTATTGTATGTAATGATTGACTGAATAAAACACACACATTATTCTTCTTAATTGAATAAATATTCAGAGTTTTTGCTGTTTTATGAAGGCTAGTGAACATTGTTGAACGATTTCTGAGGCTGTAAAGGGGAAGCTTCACATCATCTGACCTTTGCTGTAGTTGTAGTTGATGCTCTGGCCCTGGGGGGGTTTGGGGAGAGCCAAGGGGGTCTCCTCCGTGGGCAGATCCAGCAGCGAGTACTCAACAAACAGACGCACCACACTGCCGTCCCGGGACACCCGAGACTCCGGCCTCAAGCTCAGAGACACGACCTCCACCCGGACTCGCTGTGAGGGCTGTGAAGGAGGAGAGACATTATATTTATATTCTTCTGTCACTGTATATCTGTGTTGGTTCAGATCGCTTTCACCTACACAGGCTCTTAATACACAACTCATATCTTCAGATTCTAATCCAGCCTGAAAAACACGCAGAGTCTTCAGGGTTACAGCTCCACATTCACTTCATCAGGTTCAGATATTAATCATAATCCAAGGTATTCATAGCCTGACTTCCATTGGTGGTGGAGCTGCTTGTTGACGACCCTCTGAGGGCCTTCAGAGAGGCGTTCACTGACCTTCCTCCCTGCTGGGCGCCCGTGAATGATGCAGTCATCGCTGTCGGACTGAGAGGCCTCACTCGGATCCTCCACATCTGGATCCAGCAGGGAGGACAAACACAGTAAAGATCTGATGTTAAGGCTTCCCTCAGAGGAACGTCGTTAACATTTATGAAGGCTGCTCTAAAGATTATTGGCAGCCACATTCAATATTTACGCCCCACGGAGAGAAAACAAAAACATTTGCACCTTTCAGAGCATCCATTAAAACAAAAAGACGTATTTTCTACGTTTCATCACCTTCCACGATGTCCTCAGAGACGTCAGAGTCGTCAGAATGAGACCGACAGCCGAGCGGGACCAGCTGACCTTCAGAGAAGTGAGACTCGTCCTCTTCCTCCTTGTCTTCCTCTGCAGCGCTCACCTGCAAACACAGAACACATAGATTCAGTTATCAGGTGTCCAGAAAGAGGAAGAGCACTCCAAGGTTTCTCCTTCATGAGCTGAGTGAATACTGAACATTTAGAGTATTCAGAATGGTTTACTTCCTCCTCCACTAGAAATGTGCTGCAATGCTTATTATCAGGTCAATATATGTCAATATGTGAAACCTCAACAGGTTGACTTACATATATACTGCATATGATTTACTATTCTGTTATTTATAGAGTGAAGTGTGTACACAGGTTATAAACATGTTTACATGTATATATAGGTTATATATATAGGTTATAAACGTGTATAAAGAGGAGCATGTTATAATCAGGTTTTATAGTGTGTATCAACAGGTTATAAACGTGTCTAAAGAGTAGCATCTTATAATCAGGTTATAAACGTGTATCAACAGGTTATAAACGTGTATAAAGAGTAGCATCTTATAATCAGGTTATAAACGTGTATCAACAGGTTATAAACGTGTATAAAGAGTAGCATCTTATAATCAGGTTATAAACGTGTATAAAGAGTAGCATGTTATAAACAGGTTATAAACGTGTATAAAGAGTAGCATGTTATAAACGTGTATAAACAGTAGCAGGTGATAATCAGGTTATAAATGTTTATAAAGAGTAGCATCTTATAATCAGGTTATAAACGTGTATAAAGAGTAGCATGTTATAAACAGGTTATAAACGTGTATAAAGAGTAGCATGTTATAAACGTGTATAAACAGTAGCAGGTGATAATCAGGTTATAAATGTTTATAAACAGGTTATACATGTGTATAAAGCGTATCAGGTTATAATCAGGTTATAAACATGTATCAACAGGTTATAAACATGTATAAACAGGTTATAAATGTGTATCAACAGTAGCAGGTGTTGAGTTGTAGTGGATTTTATATACAAGAAAGATATGATCATTAATTTGAGGAATATTCTGAGGAATGTATTATGAAGCATAAGAGAGGATCACTGTTTTATTATTCTGTTTGTTAATGACAAATGTAAAGATTCATTGTATGATGCATGAGAATGAATGAATGTTTTATTGTTTAGACAATAGTTAAAGGGATGCCGATTGAAACCTGAGATGTTGCTTTTATTCTGTAGGCAGGATAATAGGGTTTTATTCTGAAGGGGAACTTCCTGTCCTTGACCGGAAGTGTGATCTTTGACCCCGCTAGCTTATCGATTTGAGGCATTCTTTGAAGTGGCCAATGGAACTAACCTTCAGGTGTGAACCTCATGTCTTATTCTCTGGTCAGCAGCATGTCTCTGAAAGGTATTTACATGAATACCTCCACTAACCAATGGAACTAACCTTCAGGTGTGAACCTCATGTCTTATTCTCTGGTCAGCAGCATGTCTCTGAAAGGTATTTACATGAATACCTCCACTAACCAATGGAACTAACCTTCAGGTGTGAACCTCATGTCTTATTCTCTGGTCAGCAGCATGTCTCTGAAAGGTATTTACATGAATACCTCCACTAACCAATGGAACTAACCTTCAGGTGTGAACCTCATGTCTTATTCTCTGGTCAGCAGCATGTCTCTGAAAGGTATTTACATGAATACCTCCACTAACCAATGGAACTAACCTTCAGGTGTGAACCTCATGTCTTATTCTCTGGTCAGCAGCATGCTGTGTCTCTGAAAGGTATTTACATGAATACCTCCACTAACCAATGGAACCAACCTTCAGGTGTGAACCTCATGTCTTATTCTCTGGTCAGCAGCATGTCTCTGAAAGGTATTTACATGAATACCTCCACTAACCAATGGAACTAACCTTCAGGTGTGAACCTCATGTCTTATTCTCTGGTCAGCAGCATGCTGTGTCTCTGAAAGGTATTTACATGAATACCTCCACTAACCAATGGAACTAACCTTCAGGTGTGAACCTCATGTCTTATTCTCTGGTCAGCAGCATGTCTCTGAAAGGTATTTACATGAATACCTCCACTAACCAATGGAACTAACCTTCAGGTGTGAACCTCATGTCTTATTCTCTGGTCAGCAGCATGTCTCTGAAAGGTATTTACATGAATACCTCCACTAACCAATGGAACTAACCTTCAGGTGTGAACCTCATGTCTTATTCTCTGGTCAGCAGCATGTCTCTGAAAGGTATTTACATGAATACCTCCACTAACCAATGGAACTAACCTTCAGGTGTGAACCTCATGTCTTATTCTCTGGTCAGCAGCTTGTCTCTGAAAGGTATTTACATGAATACCTCCACTAACCAATGGAACTAACCTTCAGGTGTGAACCTCATGTCTTATTCTCTGGTCAGCAGCATGTCTCTGAAAGGTATTTACATGAATACCTCCACTAACCAATGGAACTAACCTTCAGGTGTGAACCTCATGTCTTATTCTCTGGTCAGCAGCATGCTGTGTCTCTGAAAGGTATTTACATGAATACCTCCACTAACCAATGGGAGCTTAGCTCAGCGAATGGACTGCCAATAAAACTAATTGTAAGACGTGAATTTGGTCTCTTACGTGGTGACGCCAGACAGAAACTGTTGGCTAAGTCAGGAGACTGTGGAAGTGAAGCCATGTGAGCGCGTCCGGGCCTGGACCATGTATGTATACAGATGACTCTTGTTTGTTATGATTAAATAATGATTATTATATATCTCTGGCTTCGGAGCTTCTTCTTCCAAGCACCAGGTAGCTCGAGACTCTCTGAACCCTTACACAGGTTATAAACACGCATCAACAGTAGCAGGTTATAATCAGGTTATAAACAGTAACCATTTACCTTTATAACAGGAGCTAAAGTCCCTCTCTGGTCTGCAGACACATTGTCCTCCACCTGACAGAGGAACACAACACTGCTTTATAATTCATGACCAATATTTCCACTTGTACTGATCTTTGTTTGCTTATCAGTTCTCCAAGTTAAAGAACAGATGGTTTAGAGAGTCAGCTCTCCTTTAACCGCCTGCTGGACATCGATATCTCAACAAGGGACGTGAGCGGTTGTCTTCAGTGAAAACTTTGTTTTGGAGGCTGAACAACCACAAACATGGATTGAAGCACAATATTTCATTTGATAAAAACATGAGGTGAATTTCAGAATGGATTCCATCTAACTTTGTTCAATAAATGTGGACTTTTGGACTTTCCTAATTTTGGGAATGTTTGGTTCACAGGAGTCAGAAACAATCCTACAGATTCTCCAAAGACTACATCATCAGTGAGTCAATTATTCAATAAGTGATCAATATTTGAGGTCATTTGAAAAGCAAACGTGTAAAACGCGTAAAGATGTTCTGCTCCTGTGACTTCATTGATGATGATTGATCATGGAAATAGTTTTTATAATAAAATGAACTTTAAAGCTACTGAGGCTGAGAAACAAATATAAAGCTATTATATTAGCTATTTAACAGGGTTTTTAAAGGTTCAATTCAATGTCCTGTTAATAACTGTGATTTGAACGTGTTGTCGGCCTCGTCAACAGCAGAGGTCTCACCTGGTCCTCCTGGTCCTCCTGGTCCTCCTGGTCCTCCGGCGCTGACGGGTCCATGAACGAGACCTTTTTGGCAGCCGACCTGTCTTCCGGTCGAGTCCTCGGTCGGAGTTTCGGCAGCTTGGCCTGAGGGAAGAAAACATTCAGCAGCCTGTCGATGATCGAGAGCACAACTTGTTTCACCTCGTCTGCCGACCTTTGACCTGCAGGCCTCGGGGATTGAGACGGGGTGTTTGTCTTCCTCCTGCAGCGCCTCATCGTCCTCTTCCTCCTCCTCGGAGGCCACGATGGCGGCTGACGGAGGGACATAGGTGGACCTCCACTTCAGCGTCACTTCAATGAGGCCGGCGGCGAGTCCCGAGGGGTCGGTCAGCTGGAACGCTCCTGAGGGACAGAAACACTTCTCATTCACTAGGAAGCAAGGAGGCACTTTACGGTCAACGGAGGTACAACGATATAAAAGAATGTTCAGAGAAGAAATATATATATTACTGAAATTTATGAAGTTCAAGTCAAACATTTAAGAGAAAGATACTCAAATCACGTTCTTAAGTTTGTTGGTCTTTTTTCTCACGGAACCTAATAAACAATGAAACACACAGTAGCTCCTGATGTCTGAATATTATATATAAATATGTATATATAATAAACATGCCGTCATGAAGAAAAGATGTTTAATACGTTGTGTACACTTCCTGACTCACCTGTGATGCCCTGGTCCCGGGTCAGAGGCAGCAGAGGCACTCGGCTCTTCCCCACGTACGCGTCCATCTGCTCCTCCTTGTCGTCGAACACGTAGAGCTGCAGGGCCTCGGTCCTCAGGTAGCGGTCCAAGTCTACGTCCACGGGGACGGAGTAGGACTTGAGGTCGTCCAGGGGGGGGTTGCAGCAGTCGTGGACGGTGGCGGTCGGGTAGTCGGGGAAGTCGTAGAACTTGTAGACCACGTAAGGGCTCGGCAGCCCGGATCCGCCGGACTTCTTCAGGTCTCTGCAGAGGTGGACTGTGATGGAGAGCTCGTTCCAGCTGGCGGGAGGCTGCAGAAGAAGAAACAGAGGTTTCTGGAAGCTACCAGGTCAACCTGAAGCTAGAGAATCAAACCCACGGCTAGTACCTGTTGAGGGTGGTTCAGCTTCTCTTTGTACAGACGGACCGTCTCCGTCACCGGGAGCTTCAGCCTCAACCAGTAATCCACAGAGCCGAAGGACCGAGTCTCCTCAGACACGCCTGGAGGACAGAAACCTCTGATATATGAAGATATGAAATATTATAATAACTACAACTTTAGTTTGTAATATAAACTACAACTTTAGTTTAGTTTTAAATCTAAACTAGAACTTTAGTTTTTAATACAAACTATAACTTTAGTTTAGTTTCTTAACATAAACTATAACTTTAATTTTTAATACAAACTATAACTTTAGTTTAGTTTCTTAACATAAACTATAACTTTAGTTTTTAACATAAACTATAACTTTAGTTTTTAATACAAACTATAACTTTAGTTTAGTTTCTTAACATAAACTATAACTTTAGTTTTTAATATAAACTAGAACTTTAGTTTTTAACATAAACTATAACTTTAATTTTTAATACAAACTATAACTTTAGTTTAGTTTCTTAACATAAACTATAACTTTAGTTTTTAACATAAACTATAACTTTAGTTTTTAATACAAACTATAACTTTAGTTTAGTTTCTTAACATAAACTATAACTTTAGTTTTTAATACAAACTATAACTTTAGTTTTTAACATAAACTATAACTTTAATTTTTAATACAAACTATAACTTTAGTTTAGTTTCTTAACATAAACTATAACTTTAGTTTTTAATATAAACTAGAACTTTAGTTTTTAATATGAACTATAACTTTAGTTTTTAATATAAACTAGAACTTTAGTTTAGTTTCTTAACATAAACTATAACTTTAGTTTAGTTTTTAATATAAACTAGAACTTTAGTTTTTAATACAAACTATAACTTTAGTTTAGTTTCTTAACATAAACTATAACTTTAGTTTTTAATATAAACTATAACTTTAGTTTAGTTTCTTAACATAAACTAGAACTTTAGTTTTTAATCTAAACTAGAACTTTAGTTTTTAATCTAAACTAGAACTTTAGTTTAGTTTCTTAACATAAACTAGAACTTTAGTTTAGTTTCTTAACATAAACTAGAACTTTAGTTTAGTTTCTTAACATAAACTATAACTTTAGTTTTTAATATGTCTCCATGTCTCCGTGTCTCAATGTATCCTTGCCTCCTTGTCTCAATGTATCCTTGCCTCCTTGTCTCCATGTCTCCTTGCCTCCTTGTCTATGTGTCACCTGTTATTTGTATTATTAGGAGTTCAATCATAAGTTGCGAAATGAAAATCTAAAAAGAAGCTATTTGTCTCCTCTTCGTCTCTTAGTCACCTTGCCTCCTTGTCTATTTCTCACCTCTTCTATTTGTCACCGTGTCTCCTTGTCTCCATGTCTCCATGTCTCCTTGCCTCCTTGTCTCAATGTCTCCTTGTCTCCATGTCTCCTTGCCTCCGTGTCTCAATGTATCCTTGCCTCCTTGTCTCCATGTCTCCTTGCCTGCTTGTCTATGTGTCACCTTGTCTCTTTGTATATTTGTCTCCTTTTGCCTCCTATCCTCCTTGTCTCAATGTATCCTTGTCTCCATGTCTCCTTGCCTCCTTGTCTATTTGTCACCTTGTCTCTTTGTATATTTGTCTCCTTGTCGCCTTTTGCCTCCTATCCTCCTTGTCTCAATGTCTCCTTGTCTCAACGTCTCCTTGCCTCCTTGTCACCTTGTCTCTTTGTATATTTGTCTCCTTGTCGCCCTTTGCCTCCTATCCTCCTTGTCTCCATGTTTCCTTGCCTCCTTGTCTATGTGTCACCTTGTCTCTTTGTATATTTGTCTCCTTTTGCCTCCTATCCTCCTTGTCTCAATGTATCCTTGCCTCCTTGTCTATGTATCACATTGTCTCTTTGTATATTTGTCTCCTTTTGCCTCCTATCCTCCTTGTCTCAATGTATCCTTGCCTCCTTGTCTATGTGTCACATTGTCTCTTTGTATATTTGTCTCCTTTTGCCTCCTATCCTCCTTGTCTCAATGTATCCTTGCCTCCTTGTCTATGTGTCACATTGTCTCTTTGTATATTTGTCTCCTTTTGCCTCCTATCCTCCTTGTCTCAATGTATCCTTGCCTCCTTGTCTATGTGTCACATTGTCTCTTTGTATATTTGTCTCCTTTTGCCTCCTATCCTCCTTGTTTCAATGTATCCTTGCCTCCTTGTCTATGTGTCACATTGTCTCTTTGTATATTTGTCTCCTTTTGCCTCCTATCCTCCTTGTTTCAATGTATCCTTGCCTCCTTGTCTATTTGTCACCTTGTGTCTTTGTATATTTGTCTCCTTGTCCCCTTTTGCCTCCTACCCTCCTTGTTTCAATGTCTCCTTGCCTCCATGCCTCCTTGCCTCTCTCACAGTTGGCTCTTCTCGCCTCCTACAGACTCACCGACCAGCGGCACGGTGCCGTAGACTCTCCCGTCTTGTTGCAGCAGCTGTTGCAGCCCGAGTCGCCCGCTGGCCAGCGTCCTCCAGTCCAGACCCAGGGCCTGGTGCAGCTCCACGGTCACGCTGCCTCCACGCAGGAAGTCCAGCAGCCGCTCGTCCACCATCACCACGTACTTGGACGTGAAACCGTAGGTCGGCGTGCGGCCAGTCGCCACCGGGGTGGCGTGCGGCTCGAACAGGTAGAAGGCGTAGGTGCAGAAGGTGGAGGGCTCGTCTCCAAGAGCCTGCAGGGCGGACGGGGACAGCGTGGCACCGACCACCTGCAGCTCCAGAAGGTTCTCTCCTCCGCCCAGACGAAGACTTTCCTCTTCACACTCGTCTTCATCACTCACAACTGGTTGGAACGAAGAGGGTTTGGTGCCGTAGGCCACGTCTCGGAGCTGAGCTGAGGAGGAGGAGGAGGAGGAGGAGGAGGAGGTGATCAGAGATGAAGGAGCAACACATATCAAACATCATGTGCTGGAGGATCAATACCTTCCAGTCTCTGGATCTTGGCGGCTCTGGAGTCGAGCAGAGCTGCCTGTCGTTCCAGCTGCTGCTCCCACGTCACTTTGTTGGCTTCCATCTTCTTCAGCACCGCCTGAAGCTCCGCCTCCTCACAGAGACAACAGGGTCAGACTCCACTGGGCACATTTACTGTTCGTGAAGAACCAGAAACCAGTAGCTCTGAGCACTGAACACAAAGCCACTAGTGTCTCTTTCAGAATAAGAGCATGAACCAGAATAGTTCATGAAAAGATTCTTCATCTGAAGGTGTGTGTTCTAACCCGTTTAGTCTAAAACCTACAGGTGAAGGTGTGCTGGTCTGCAGCCAAGCTTCACCTGGTAGTCCTTGCTGATCCTGGCCTCCATGCTAAGCAGGTTCCTGGTCTTCTGCAGCTCCTGGATGGTCTCAGCGTGAGCAGCTCGTAGCTCTGAGCCGACTACTACTCCTCCCGCCTCCACCTCCTGCAAGAAGCACAGATCTCCACTCTTCTGGGACTGACGCTTCTGTGGAGAGACCAGTATGTACCAGTGTGAACCAGTATGGATCAGTATGAACTAGTGTGTGAACCAGTATGGATCAGTATGAACCAGTGTGCACCAGTATGGATCAGTATGAACTAGTGTGTGAACCAGTATGGATCAGTATGAACCAGTGTGCACCAGTATGGATCAGTATGAACTAGTGTGTGAACCAGTATGGATCAGTATGAACCAGTGTGCACCAGTATGAACTCTGCCGACTCGTCTCCTCTCGGTTTCCAGTTATGTGAGTGAGCGCGGAGTGATCATGTGATCACCTGGTCACATGATCACATGATCACATAATCACATGCAGCGTGTTGGTAGAGGAGTCTGGGTAGTTCCACCAGGTAGCAGGGTGGTAGAGGAGTCTGGGTAGTTCCACCAGGTAGCAGGGTGGTAGAGGAGTCTGGGTAGTTCCACCAGGTAGCAGGGTGGTAGAGGAGTCTGGGTAGTTCCACCAGGTAACAGTGTGGTAGAGGAGTCTGGGTAGTTCCACCAGGTAGCAGGGTGGTAGAGGAGTCTGGGTAGTTCCACCAGGTAGCAGGGTGGTAGAGGAGTCTGGGTAGTTCCACCAGGTAACAGTGTGGTAGAGGAGTCTGGGTAGTTCCACCAGGTAGCAGGGTGGTAGAGGAGTCTGGGTAGTTCCACCAGGTAACAGGGTGGTAGAGGAGTCTGGGTAGTTCCACCAGGTAACAGGGTGGTAGAGGAGTCTGGGTAGTTCCACCAGGTAACAGGGTGGTAGAGGAGTCTGGGTAGTTCCACCAGGTAACAGGGTGGTAGAGGAGTCTGGGTAGTTCCACCAGGTAGCAGGGTGGTAGAGGAGTCTGGGTAGTTCCACCAGGTAACAGGGTGGTAGAGGAGTCTGGGTAGTTCCACCAGGTAGCAGGGTGGTAGAGGAGTCTGGGTAGTTCCACCAGGTAACAGTGTGGTAGAGGAGTCTGGGTAGTTCCACCAGGTAACAGTGTGGTAGAGGAGTCTGGGTAGTTCCACCAGGTAGCAGGGTGGTAGAGGAGTCTGGGTAGTTCCACCAGGTAACAGGGTGGTAGAGGAGTCTGGGTAGTTCCACCAGGTAGCAGGGTGGTAGAGGAGTCTGGGTAGTTCCACCGGGTAGCAGGGTGGTAGAGGAGTCTGGGTAGTTCCACCAGGTAACAGTGTGGTAGAGGAGTCTGGGTAGTTCCACCAGGTAGCAGGGTGGTAGAGGAGTCTGGGTAGTTCCACCAGGTAACAGGGTGGTAGAGGAGTCTGGGTAGTTCCACCAGGTAGCAGGGTGGTAGAGGAGTCTGGGTAGTTCCACCAGGTAGCAGGGTGGTAGAGGAGTCTGGGTAGTTCCACCAGGTAGCAGGGTGGTAGAGGAGTCTGGGTAGTTCCACCAGGTAACAGTGTGGTAGAGGAGTCTGGGTAGTTCCACCAGGTAACAGTGTGGTAGAGGAGTCTGGGTAGTTCCACCAGGTAGCAGGGTGGTAGAGGAGTCTGGGTAGTTCCACCAGGTAACAGTGTGGTAGAGGAGTCTGGGTAGTTCCACCAGGTAGCAGGGTGGTAGAGGAGTCTGGGTAGTTCCACCAGGTAACAGGGTGGTAGAGGAGTCTGGGTAGTTCCACCAGGTAGCAGGGTGGTAGAGGAGTCTGGGTAGTTCCACCAGGTAGCAGGGTGGTAGAGGAGTCTGGGTAGTTCCACCAGGTAGCAGGGTGGTAGAGGAGTCTGGGTAGTTCCACCAGGTAACAGTGTGGTAGAGGAGTCTGGGTAGTTCCACCAGGTAGCAGGGTGGTAGAGGAGTCTGGGTAGTTCCACCAGGTAGCAGGGTGGTAGAGGAGTCTGGGTAGTTCCACCAGGTAGCAGGGTGGTAGAGGAGTCTGGGTAGTTCCACCAGGTAACAGGGTGGTAGAGGAGTCTGGGTAGTTCCACCAGGTAACAGGGTGGTAGAGGAGTCTGGGTAGTTCCACCAGGTAGCAGGGTGGTAGAGGAGTCTGGGTAGTTCCACCAGGTAGCAGGGTGGTAGAGGAGTCTGGGTAGTTCCACCAGGTAGCAGGGTGGTAGAGGAGTCTGGGTAGTTCCACCAGGTAACAGTGTGGTAGAGGAGTCTGGGTAGTTCCACCAGGTAGCAGGGTGGTAGAGGAGTCTGGGTAGTTCCACCAGGTAGCAGGGTGGTAGAGGAGTCTGGGTAGTTCCACCAGGTAACAGTGTGGTAGAGGAGTCTGGGTAGTTCCACCAGGTAGCAGTGTGGTAGAGGAGTCTGGGTAGTTCCACCAGGTAACAGGGTGGTAGAGGAGTCTGGGTAGTTCCACCAGGTAACAGGGTGGTAGAGGAGTCTGGGTAGTTCCACCAGGTAACAGTGTGGTAGAGGAGTCTGGGTAGTTCCACCAGGTAACAGTGTGGTAGAGGAGTCTGGGTAGTTCCACCAGGTAGCAGGGTGGTAGAGGAGTCTGGGTAGTTCCACCAGGTAACAGGGTGGTAGAGGAGTCTGGGTAGTTCCACCAGGTAGCAGGGTGGTAGAGGAGTCTGGGTAGTTCCACCAGGTAGCAGGGTGGTAGAGGAGTCTGGGTAGTTCCACCAGGTAACAGTGTGGTAGAGGAGTCTGGGTAGTTCCACCAGGTAGCAGGGTGGTAGAGGAGTCTGGGTAGTTCCACCAGGTAACAGGGTGGTAGAGGAGTCTGGGTAGTTCCACCAGGTAACAGTGTGGTAGAGGAGTCTGGGTAGTTCCACCAGGTAGCAGGGTGGTAGAGGAGTCTGGGTAGTTCCACCAGGTAACAGGGTGGTAGAGGAGTCTGGGTAGTTCCACCAGGTAGCAGGGTGGTAGAGGAGTCTGGGTAGTTCCACCAGGTAGCAGGGTGGTAGAGGAGTCTGGGTAGTTCCACCAGGTAACAGTGTGGTAGAGGAGTCTGGGTAGTTCCACCAGGTAGCAGGGTGGTAGAGGAGTCTGGGTAGTTCCACCAGGTAGCAGGGTGGTAGAGGAGTCTGGGTAGACTCAGGGTGGAACCCTCCTATTACCAAACTGTGGACATGTCCAGCTACTGGGACAGATGGACTACTGGGAGCATGCTATGCTCACTGGGTGCTGGTACATTTTTGAACATTGTTATTGTTTACTTGTTCTTTGTTTATTGGACTATTATTTATTTTTTTGTATTTCAAATGATGATATTTTTTTATAGTGTTTTCTGTTTTCATTGCAATAGTGAGACGAAGGATTCCTTAAAAGCAAACCTCCTCTCCTCTGATTAAATGATTCATGTGAGAAGAGGGTGGAATCTAGAGGAACCGATAGCGAGTGGGAAGGTTTCTGTTGCTTTTACCTTCATGAGCAGCAGAGCCTCGGTGAGTTCAGCCTTGTGGAGCTCCTCCTTCAGCAAACACAGCACCAGTAAAGCGTTTGAATGCAGTGGCTGTTTATTATGATTATTATTGTTATTATTATTATGAATCCTCTCACTCTGCTGCAGAACTTCAGGCGGTCCTGTAGTTCCTCCATCTGCTGCTTCTGCTCCACAGTCTGAAGATGAAGTTCCCTATTTTCTTCCGTCAGCTTCTCGTTCGTGTCTGAGAAATGAAACTCGTGAATTAAAGTCATTCTTAAGGAATCATTGAAGCTTGTGAGCTGATGTGTGTTCATGAACACGAGAACAGAACCTCTCTCCGCTTTGATCTTATCCAGGATCTCATTCTTGTCCACGAGGTCAGCCTTCAGCGCCGCCTCCAGCTGAGCGATCTGCAGCTTCAGCTGCTGCTCCTGAATCTGAGTCCTCTGCTGCCGGCACCCGTCGGAGGCTCTGAAACATACGAAACGTTAGCGTAGCATTATCTGAGCATTAGTTAGAACGAATCTCACCGAGACGTTAGCTTAGCATTGGGTAGAATGAATCACACCGAGACGTAAGCTTAGCATTAGTTAGAATGAATCACACCGAGACGTTAACTTAGCATTAGCTAGAATGAATATTACCGAGACGTTAGCTTAGCATTAGTTAGAATGAATCCCACCGGAAAGTTAGCTGAGCATTAGCTAGAACGAATCACACCGATACATTAGCTTAGCATTAGTTAGAATGAATCACAACGGAAAGTTAGCTGAGCATTAGCTAGAATGAATCACACCAAGACGTTAGCTGAGCAACTGGGGGTTCAGTGTCTTGCTCAAGGACACATCAACATGAACTATGGTCAGAATGAAACACGTCCATATATCTCTCTGTGTACGAGCTAATATCAACTTAGTTTAGCTTAGCATTAGCTAGAATGAAACACACAGGTCTTTCTTGAAAATACCACCCTCTAAAAGGGTCTAAAAGAGGGTCTAAACGGCTCTAAAGGGGTCTAAAAGAGAGTCTAAACAGCTCTAAAGGGGTCTAAAAGAGGGTCTAAACAGCTCTAAAGGGGTCTAAAAGAGAGTCTAAACAGCTCTAAAGGGGTCTAAAAGAGAGTCTAAACAGCTCTAAAGGGGTCTAAAAGAGAGTCTAAACAGCTCTAAAGGGGTCTAAAAGAGAGTCTAAACGGCTCTAAAGGGGTCTAAAAGAGGGTCTAAACGGCTCTAAAAGGGGTCTAAAAGAGGGTCTAAACGGCTCTAAAGGGGTCTAAAAGAGGGTCTAAACGGCTCTAAAGGGGTCTAAAAGAGGGTCTAAACAGCTCTAAAGGGGTCTAAAAGAGGGTCTAAACGGCTCTAAAAGGGTCTAAAAGAGGGTCTAAACAGCTCTAAAAGGGTCTAAAAGAGGGTCTAAACGGCTCTAAAAGGGTCTAAAAGAGGGTCTAAACGGCTCTAAAAGGGTCTAAAAGAGGGTCTAAACAGCTCTAAAGGGGTCTAAAAGAGGGTCTAAACGGCTCTAAAAGGGTCTAAAAGAGGGTCTAAACAGCTCTAAAAGGGTGGACAGACTGAGGGGCCATGTGTTGCCTCAGGAGGAGATGCCTTTAGTTCTTTAGTTCTTCCTCCCACTGAGTTCGTCACTGATGCAGGAGGAACTCCTTTCTGAACCAGTCATAAGGACTACATTTACCAGCTGCACCAGCAGAGTGGACATGCACATAGAAAGGTGGAGAATGCTCCCCGTCAGGGCTGGACAGTGATCTGAGGTGCAGTCTGAGGAGCATGCAGCATTGGGACCCTGAGGCTGGTGCCGCTGGTTGACCTGGGTTCGGGTAGTGTGCGTTGGGAGCAGTGGGAAGAGAAGCGAGGCTTCTCACCTGTGGACCAGTTTGTCATTGTTGTCCTTCAGCAGGTCTCTCTCCTGCTCCAACTCGCTGATCCTCTCCTGCAGCTTCACACCACCAGAGCAGAGACGGAGTTACAGGACGGAGACACTGCTGCTGAACGACGGATATCAAACACGCGTTCTCACCTGCTCCACCTTCAGCCTGGAGATGGAGCCGCTCTGCAGACGCTCCTCCAGGTCCAGACTCCTCATCCTCTCGTCCTTCAGCTGAGCCGACAGCTGGTCCACCTTCAGCATTGCAGCCTCGTGAGCGACCTTCAGCGCCCTCTGGCTCTGAGACACAAACCACATGGTAGGAAGGTCTAGATGAGGACGTTACTGAGTACACTGGGTCTCCATTAGTGGGTACAGGTCCTGGTCTCGAGGACTCACCTCTTGCAGCCCCAGGAAGCGTCCCTCCAGCTCCGCCGTCCTCTCCGTCCTGAGGAACATCTGCTTCTGCAGGCGGATCATCTCCACATTGCCGGTGACGTGCGACCTGAGAGGAACACCAGAGTTACCGTCTGCCTCCGGGACACCAGCGGGACCTCCAAGACCACTATGAGACCACTATGAGAGCATAGACCACCTGACCAGATACCTAGGATCCAGGAGGATATCCAGATCATCATCAACCTGTATCCCTCTGCATGAATAAAGCATTCAAACTCTGTACTACTCATCCTGGTGAGTTCCTGCAGACATGAATAATAAATGTTCTCCAGCTTTACAGCACTGTTTGTGTTATTAATACTTAATTATTGGTGATCAATACTTCATCACTCAGTCAGAGTTGTGTTATTAATACTTAATTAATAATGATAAATACTTCATCACTCAGTCAGAGTTGGAGGTGAACACTAGCATGGACGCTGATTTTATTTCCCCTAAAACCATTATAATACATAATAAATATAATAATATATATTAATATAAAGACCTGCTCCTCTTTAGAACCAGAACCATTATAATACATAATAAATATAATCATATATATAATATAATAATATAAAGACCTGCTCCTCTTTAGAACCAGAACCATTATAATACATAATAAATATAATAATATATATAATATAATAATATAAAGACCTGCTCCTCTTTAGAACCAGAACCATTATAATACATAATAAATATAATAATATATATAATATAATAATATAAAGACCTGCTCCTCTTTAGAACCAGAACCATTATAATACATAATAAATATAATAATATATATAAAATATAAAGTCCTGCTCCTCTTTAGAACCAGAACCATTATAATACATAATCAATATAATAATATATATTAATATAAAGTCCTGCTCCTCTTTAGAACCAGAACCATTATAATACTTAATAAATATAATATATATAATATAAAGTCCTGCTCCTCTTTAGAACCAGAACCATTATAATACATAATAAATATAATAATATATATAATATAATAATATAAAGTCCTGCTCCTCTTTAGAACCAGAACCATTATAATATTTAATAAATATAATAAATATAATATAATAATATAAAGTCCTGCTCCTCTTTAGAACCAGAACCATTATAATATTTAATAAATATAATATATATAATATAATAATATAAAGTCCTGCTCCTCTTTAGAACCAGAACCATTATAATACTTAATAAATATAATATATATAATATAATAATATAAAGTCCTGCTCCTCTTTAGAACCAGAACCATTATAATACATAATACATATTATAATATATATATAATATAATAATATAAAGTCCTGCTCCTCTTTAGAACCAGAGCCATTATAATACATAATATATATATATAATATAATAATATAATAATCCGGTGCTTCTAGCTCAGACGAGTAAAGCAAACGAGTGAACGCAGCATGAAGGGGAGTGAACAGATGACCTTCAAAATAATAGCACAGGATTCTTTTCTTAACATTTTGCCGAGGCAAAGGTGATCATATGTCTGTCAAGCCATAAAATGGATTCCTTGAGCTTGACCCCTGTGCTCTACGGATATGAATATGAAACTGAGCTCTGGGTTAGGGTTAGTTTTCATCTGCTGTACCCGGACAGAGTTTTGTCTGTCCTCAAATTAAAAAATGACAAAATTAAACTAAAATTCATCAAGTTCAGTCAAAGTTTCTCTGATTTGTTGTCACATGTTGTTTGTTGTCTCAGAGAATCAATCATGATGTCATAGTTTTAAAAGAGAAATATCCTAATTTTAAGCTTTGTTTGGGCTGATGCGTTCAGGGACCGTCAGAAAGATGAGCATCTGGCTGCTCATCTCCTCACAGAAGCACCCGGTACCTCAGTCTAGAGGTCTGCTGCTCTCGGGCCTGCAGGAGTCTCTCCTGGTGCTGGGCCTCCTTCCTCCTCAGCTCCTCCCTCAGCTGCTCCGCCGCTGCCTGCACCTCCTCCATGTGGCTCCTCTGGAGCTCCAGCACGCTCTCTCTGGGTCACATCAACAACTCAATCATTCACAATGATCGTTGGGATCAATAACAACAAACACAATCATCTCTTCATTTTGATTTTAAACTAACTAGTGAATGTGTTTACAATGTGTGTGTTTGTTCGTATATTCGTTTTTTTCATGTAAAATAAAGGTTTTGTAAAAATCAAAAAAACAAAAATTAAAATCTCTCTCTGTCCTCTCTCTCTCTCTCTCTCTCTCTCTCTGTCCCCCCTCTCTCTCTCTCTGTCTCTCTCTCTGTCCCCCCTCTCTCTCTCTGTCTCCTCTCTCTCTTTCCCTCCCTCTCCACTCTTTCTCTCTTTCCCTCCCTACCTCTCTCTGTCCCCCCTCTCTCTCTCTCTTTCCCTCCCTACCTCTCTCTGTCCCCCCTCTCTCTCTCTCTTTCCCTCCCTACCTCTCTCTGTCCCCCCTCTCTCTCTCTGTCCCCTCTCTCTCTCTCTCTTTCCCTCCCTCTCCCCTCTTTCTCTCTTTCCCTCCCTACCTCTCTCTGTCCCCTCTCTCTGTCTCTCTTTCCCTCCCTCTCCCCTCTTTCTCTCTCCCTCTCTCTCTTTTCCTCCCTACCTCTCTCTGTCCTCCCTCTTTCTCTGTCTGTCACTCTTTCCCTCCCACTCTCCCCTCCCTCTCCCTCTCTCTCTCTTTCCCTCCCTTCCTCTCTCTCTCTTTCCCTCCCTCTCTCTGTCCTCCCTCTTTCTCTCTCTGTCACTCTTTCCCTCCCACTCTCCCCTCCCTATCTCTCTGTCTCTCTTTCCCTCCCTCTCTCTGTCCTCCCTCTTTCTCTCTCTGTCACTCTTTCCCTCCCACTCTCCCCTCCCTCTCCCTCTCTCTCTCTTTCCCTCCCTCTCTCTGTCCTCCCTCTTTCTCTCTGTCACTCTTTCCCTCCCACTCTCCCTCTCCCTATCTCTGTCTCTCTCTCTCTTTCCCTCCCTTCCTCTCTCTGTCCCACTCTGCCTCTAACAACTCTCTCTCTCTCTCTATGTCCCCCCTCTCTCTCTCTCTCTCTCTCTCTCTGTCTCTCTCTCTGTCCCCTCTCTCTCTCTATGTCCCCCCTCTCTCTGTCCCTCTCTCCCTGTCTCTCTCTCTCTGTCTCTCTCTCTGTCCCCTCTCTCTCTCTCTGTCTCTCTCTCTCTGTCTCTCTCTCTGTCCCCTCTCTCTCTCTATGTCCCCTCTCTCTCTGTCTGTCCCCTCTCTCTCTCTCTCTGTCCCCTCTCTCTCTCTCTATGTCCCCTCTCTCTCTCTATGTCCCCTCTCTCTCTGTCTCTCTCTCTGTCTCTCTCTCTGTCCCCTCTCTCTCTCTATGTCCCCTCTCTCTCATTCTCTCTCTCTATGTCCCCTCTCTCTATGTCCCCTCTCTCTCTGTCTCTCTCTCTATGTCCCCTCTAATAACTCTCTCATTCTCTCTCTCTCTGTCCCCTCTCTCTCTCTATGTCCCCTCTCTCTCATTCTCTCTCTCTATGTCCCCTCTCTCTCTGTCTCTCTCTATGTCCCCTCTAACAACTATCTCATTCTCTCTCTCTCCGTCCCCTCTCTCTCTCTCTGTCCCCTCTCTCTCTGTCTCTCTCTCTATGTCCCCTCTAACAACTCTCTCATTCTCTCTCTCTCTGTCCCCTCTCTCTCTATCTCTCTCTCTCTATGTCCCCTCTCTCTATGTCCCCTCTCTCTCATTCTCTCTCTCTATGTCCCCTCTCTCTATGTCCCCTCTAACAACTCTCTCATTCTCTCTCTCTCTGTCCCCTCTCTCTCTCTATGTCCCCTCTCTCTCATTCTCTCTCTCTATGTCCCCTCTCTCTCTGTCTCTCTCTCTATGTCCCCTCTAACAACTCTCTCATTCTCTCTCTCTCTGTCTGTCTCCCCCCTCTTTCTTTCTCTCTCTCCATCTCTCTCTCTGTCCTCCCTCACTCTCTCCTTGTCTCTCTCCATCTCTATCTGTCCCTCTCTCTCCTTTCTTGG
The DNA here is from genome assembly GCF_009769545.1 of Cyclopterus lumpus. NCBI lineage: Eukaryota > Metazoa > Chordata > Actinopteri > Perciformes > Cyclopteridae > Cyclopterus > Cyclopterus lumpus. The sequence goes on along the minus strand of NC_046971.1, from coordinate 693,880 downwards.
ATTGTAATTCATCTCTTGGATTATTTAGATGATGCAGTTTTCCTTTCAATTTGTCCAATTATACATTTAAAGAAGGATTTTCAGCAATTCAGTTAAATGCTTTTGGGCTTCAACACTTTTCAGCAGGTAGTTTGCCTTTTCTGTATTTTCATATATATTCGTCTATTCCGCTATTTTCAGCTATATACAGCTATTTTCTTTTATATTCTGCTTTTTTCAGATATATTCCGCTATTTTCAGGTATATTCAGCTATTTTCAGATATATTCAGCTATTTTCTGCTACATTCTGCTTTTTAAGCTATATTCAGCTATATTCGTCTATTCCGCTATTTTCAGCTATATTCAGCTATATTCTGCTTTTTTCAGATATATTCCGCTATTTTCAGCTATTTTCTGCTATATTCAGATATTTTCAGCTATATTCAGCTACATTCTGCTTTTTTAAGCTATATTCAGCTATATTCGGTTATTCCGCTATTTTCAGATATATTCCGCTATTTTCATATATATTCAGCTTTTTGCATTCCAACGCATTTTCAGCAGGAAATGCTCTTTCTAGTTATATTCTATTGTTCATATTGATATTCTATTGTTCATATTGATATTCTATTGTTCTTATTTATATTATATTGTTCATATTGATATTCTATTGTTCATAGTGATATTCTATTGTTCATATTGATATTCTATTGTTCATATTGATATTCTATTGCTCTTATTTATATTCAATTGTTCATATTGATATTCTATTGTTCTTATTTATATTCTATTGTTCATATTGATATTCTATTGTTCATATTGATATTCTATTGTTCTTATTTATATTATATTGTTCATATTGATATTCTATTGTTCTTATTTATATTATATTGTTCATATTGATATTCTATTGTTCTTATTTATATTATATTGTTCATATTGATATTATATTGTTCATATTGATATTCTATTGTTCATATTTATATTCTATTGTTCTTATTTATATTATATTCTTATTTATATTCTATTCTATTGTTCACATTTATATTATTTTGTTCTTATTTATATTATATTGTTCTTATTTATATTCTATTCTTATTTATATTCTATTCAATTGTTCACATTTATATTCTATTATTCTTATTCCTATTCTATTGTTATTATTTATATTCTATTGTTATTATTTATATTACATTTTTCTTATTTATATTCTATAGTTCATATGTATATTATATTGTTCTTATTCATATTCTATTGTACTTGGTGGTCCTCAGACTGATAGCTGCTGGGTTCAGAGGCCTAGACCCTGTCCCCCAGACTCACAGGTTGCGGACCTCGGCTCTGGCCTCCTCCAGCAGGCTGTGTCCGAATCGAGGCAACAGGCCCGTAGGGGGTTTTCCTCCTCCCTCTGAACCTGCAGGAGACAAAACCAGTTCAGGCCTGTTACTACGCCTCAACCTGTGAAGACGTGATCTGGACTCCTGGATCCAGGACCTACACTTGGGGGGCGCCTGAGGAAGAGGGGAGGAGTCGTCTCGCAGCTTCTTTAAACCCGAGTTGACCCTTGATGGAATGCGGCCGTATGGCGCTGCCCTCCTACTGTGGGAGTTGATGAGCTGCTGCTTGGCCACCAGGAGGCGCCGCTTCATTCCCTCGTTCTCGGCTTGCAGGCTCCGTACTTTCTCCTGCAGCTCCTCCATCAGCTCCTCCATCTCCACGTCCCGCTGCTTGCAGACCGCCTGGCCTCCTCCACCCAGGGCCAGCTGCTCCATACGACCACGGTCCTTCACCAGCCTCATCAGCTTAGTACCCAGCCTGAGGAGGAGAAGAAGGTCTTTTAGTTCAGTTCATTATACGACGTGGAAGACGCTTTAAATAATAATAGCTTTGATGATGTCATAGTGATGTCATCGGGGCGAGCAGCTTGACCCCTGCGTTTAGATTAGAATGAGAAACCCCATGGAGCATGATGGGAAATGTAGGATCCTGTGTTTCTGAAGGTCAGGACTTCTCTGCAGGACTTACTTCTTGATCTTGTCCTCCTGCTTGTGAACATGTCGTTTGAGGACCAGCGTCTCCTCGTGGACTCGGAGGAACCGGTCCTCCAGCTCCTCCCTAGACACCCGCGAGACGTCCTGCCGCACCCGAGCATTCTGATTGGCTGACAGATCTGTCACCAGAAAACAAAACAACCCGCTCACATGGTGCTCTCAGATGAAAGAGACCAAAGGTGTATCATATTAATCCTTGTGTCATATACACTGAATGTGTTATAACCTCTTCATCATGTTACTACTGTCATCAAATGAATCCTTGTGTCATATACACTGAATGTGTTATAACCTCTTCATCATGTTACTACTCTCATTATATGAATCCTTGTGTCATATACACTGAATGTGTTATAACCTCTTCATCATGTTACTACTGTCATTAAATGAATCCTTGTGTCATACACACTGAATGTGTTATAACCTCTTCATCATGTTACTACTGTCATTATATGAATCCTTGTCATATACACTGAATGTGTTATAACCTCTTCATCATGTTACTACTCTCATTATATGAATCCTTATGTCATATACACTGAATGTGACATATATTGTACTTCTGGTCACATGACATGTATTGTACTTCTGGTCACATGACATATATTGTACTACTGGTCACATGACATATATTGTACTTCTGGTCACATGACATATATTGTACTTCTGGTCACATGACATATATTGTACTTCTGGTCACATGACATATATTGTACTTCTGGTCACATGAAATCTATTGTACTTCTGGTCACATGATATCTATTGCACTTCTGGTCACATGATATATATTGTACTGCTGGATATCTATTGTACTGCTGGTCACATGACATATTGTACTTCTGGTCACATGACATATATTGTACTTCTGGTCACATGACATCTATTGTACTTCTGGTCACATGACTATTGTACTTCTGGTCACATGACATCTATTGTACTTCTAGTCACATGACATCTATTGTACTTCTGGTCACATGACATCTATTGTACTTCTGGTCACATGACATCTATTGTACTTCTGGTCACATGACATCTATTGTACTTCTGGTCACATGACATCTATTGTACTTCTGGTCACATGACATCTATTGTACTTCTGGTCACATGACATCTATTGTACTTCTGGTCACATGACATCTATTGTACTTCTGGTCACATTACATCTATTGTACTTCTGATCACATGACTATTGTACTTCTGGTCACATGACTATTGTACTTCTGTCCATCCTGATAGAGGATCCTCTCATCCTGATAGAGGATTGCTCTTGCTGTGCTTTCTGCCCTTTTTATCACCTTAAAGGTTTTTGGGGGGAGTTGTTTCTGTTTCTTATGTGAGGTCAAAGGTCAGACGATGTCGTATGTGTACAGATTGTAAAGCGAGAGTTTATCATTTGTGATTTTGGGCTCTACAAACTGAATTGGAGGAACCGACTAGAGACCTGATGCCAGCCGGGACGGGAGGTCTCTGACCGGGATATCTGCTGCCGTCTCATCCAGTCCTCTGAACATCTGAGAAGGAGAGGATGACGTCATGTGACTGATCTGTGTCTTCTAGACCAACAAAGAGTACTTAACTTTCAAGATGACTCCCCTCCTGCTGCCTCCACTTGGTTTAAACTGGCGGAGCGACAAGAGGCGAGCTGGTTATGGAAGCATGGCAGCTGAGAGAGCCGAACGGAAGTCACGTGTTTAACGAGTCTTCCGTGTTTTTATCAAACCGTCTGGAGGAATACATCACGTGACGTCACCGCTAAGCGACAAACACTAACAATATGAACGTGCTCTGAAGGGGCTTTAAAACGCACAGATCAATACAATAGTGACTCACACACCAGAGTTATACGAATGTATATATATATAGATTGTATATAATAGTGTGTGTGGTTTATAAGATAATTAACGTAATATTCTATTCAAGCTAGCTGCGTTAGCTTCGTTACTAGCTCACTAAACAGACTCACTATCTCACTCTTTTGACTTCAAATAGTGAAGTATTGTCTTCATATTTCATAAATCATTTTAAAGGACCTCCATGCTTCTTTTCGAAACATTTCTTACCTTTTAAATCGACTTTATGAACCGAGAGACGGTTGCTACTGAAAACACAACAGTCCGTGTCGTTATGACGCAACCACGCATGCGCCAAGTGAGGAGCTCTTTGGGAAATGTAGTTTTCCCCGAGCGGTCGGCTTATTGCAGCTGCCGACGCTTTTAGTTCATTGATTTTCAATCCATACACATTTGTATCTTCCCCTCCTCACGTGTGAGATGATGAATCACTCACACGAACATGGAGACGCCTTCTCTGAGTCTGGAGAACCTTTCTCTGGACCTTCCATGTGTAGTTCCATCTATTTGGTTTTCTATTGCTCCCACGGCACTCTTTGAGGCCTTTGCATTATGTCTGTGTTTATGTATTCATGAGCAGCTGATTGACGTGCTGTCAGAAGCCCCTCATGAGTTCACTCACGGCCGTGACCTTTGACCCCCTGCCGGACGCCGTGCTGTGAGTGTGTCTGTCAGAAGTCCATGATGCCTCCCGACCTCCAGCAGGCCACACCTCCATTTCTCCATCACATCCCTCCCTCCAGTTCTCCATCACATCCCTCCATTTCTCCATCACATCCCTCCCTCCATTTCTCCATCACATCCCTCCATTTCTCCATCCCTCCCTCCATTTCTCCATCACATCCCTCCATTTCTCCATCACATCCCTCCCTCCATTTCTCCATCACATCCCTCCATTTCTCCATCCCTCCCTCCATTTCTCCATCACATCCCTCCATTTCTCCATCCCTCCCTCCATTTCTCCATCACATCCCTCCATTTCTCCATCACATCCCTCCCTCCATTTCTCCATCACATCCCTCCATTTCTCCATCCCTCCCTCCATTTCTCCATCACATCCCTCCATTTCTCCATCACATCCCTCCCTCCAGTTCTCCATCACATCCCTCCCTCCATTTCTCCATCACATCCCTCCATGTCTCCATCCCTCCCTCCATGTCTCCATCCCTCCCTCCATTTCTCCATCACATCCCTCCATTTCTCCATCACATCCCTCCCTCCATTTCTCCATCCCTCCCTCCATTTCTCCATCACATCCCTCCCTCCATTTCTCCATCCCTCCCTCCATTTCTCCATCACATCCCTCCCTCCATTTCTCCATCCCTCCCTCCAGTTCTCCATCACATCCCTCCATTTCTCCATCCCTCCCTCCATTTCTCCATCCATCCCTCCATTTCTCCATCACATCCCTCCCTCCATTTCTCCATCACATCCCTCCATTTCTCCATCCCTCCCTCCATTTCTCCATCACATCCCTCCCTCCATTTCTCCATCACATCCCTCCATTTCTCCATCCCTCCCTCCAGTTCTCCATCACATCCCTCCATTTCTCCATCCCTCCCTCCAGTTCTCCATCACATCCCTCCATTTCTCCATCCCTCCCTCCAGTTCTCCATCACATCCCTCCATTTCTCCATCCCTCCCTCCATTTCTCCATCCCTCCCTCCATTTCTCCATCCCTCCCTCCATTTCTCCATCCCTCCCTCCATTTCTCCATCCCTCCCTCCATTTCTCCATCCCTCCCTCCAGTTCTCCATCCCTCCCTCCAGTTCTCCATCCCATTACCGTTTACTGTGAGGACCTGCAGGCTGGACCACATCGGGACCAGGACCAACAGGACCAGGAGCATCAGGACCTGGACCATCCAAGATGTGACACTAGGGGGCAGCTGTGTAACACGTTTGAGGAGGAACGTTCTCCGTTCTTTCAGGTGCAGATTTCAGCTGTTCATCTTTATTATTATGATCAATAACAACACTTTGCACAGAATTCAGAAATGTGAAGTTAGAGTCCGGTTTGTTGACATGGAATTAGTAAAATATTTATTTCCATGAATAAATACCATTTATTCTGTGAGTATTAGAGTTATTACACATTATTGTATTATTATTATTATCATCATTATTATTAATATTATTATTATTATTACATCAACATGTAAACAGACTTTTACTGCAGCAGCTGAAGTAATAATTTACGATTTTAGAAACAATATTAATCTGCAAAATAAGCAGCCATCAGAAAAATACAGATATAAAGAGTCTATATTATATTATATTATAGTACATTATATTGTAGTATATTATATTATATTATAGCATATTATATAATATAACTATGATTTGGGAAGAAGTCTTCAAGCTGGTCAGAGGGGGGGGGGGGGGGGGGGGGGGGGGCACCAGCTGCTCCTGTCAGAGGCTACTTCTGTTGGACAAGCAGGGGGTCAGGACTGGAGGGTTGGAGGAATCAAGGACTAGAGGACTGGAGGACTAGAGGACTGGAGGAATCAAGGACTAGAGGACTGGAGGAATCAAGGACTAGAGGACTGGAGGACTAAAGGACTGGAGGAATCAAGGACTAGAGGACTGGAGGAATCAAGGACTAGAGGACTGGAGGACTAAAGGACTGGAGGAATCAAGGACTAGAGGACTGGAGGAATCAAGGACTAGAGGACTGGAGGAATCAAGGACTAGAGGACTGGAGGACTAAAGGACTGGAGGAATCAAGGACTAGAGGACTGGAGGAATCAAGGACTAGAGGACTGGAGGACTAAAGGACTGGAGGAATCAAGGACTAGAGGACTGGAGGACTAAAGGACTGGAGGAATCAAGGACTAGAGGACTGGAGGACTAGGACTAAAGGACTGGAGGACTGTTGGAATGGAGGCCTAGAGGACTGGAGGTCGAGAGGATTAGAGGACTGGAGGACTAGGACTAGAAGCCTGGGGGACTGGACAGTCTCTTGTTGTTTCTTTAGTCTCTTCTTGTCTCTTATTGTCTCTTGTTGTCTCTTATTGTCTCTTGTTGTCTCTTATTGTCTCTTATTGTCTCTTGTTGTCTCTTATTGTCTCTTAAGTCTCTTATTGTCTCTTGTTGTCTCTTATTGTCTATTGTTGTATCTTATTGTCTCTTATTGTCTCTTAAGTCTCTTATTGTCTCTTGTTGTCTCTTATTGTCTATTGTTGTATCTTGTTGTCTCTTAAGTCTCTTGTTGTCTCATATTGTCTCTTATTGTCTCTTTAGTCTATTATTGTTTCTTTAGTCTCTTATTGTCTCTTGTTGTCTCTTATTGTCTCTTTAGTCTATTATTGTTTCTTTAGTCTCTTATTGTCTCTTAAGTCTCTTGTTGTCTCTTATTGTCTCTTTAGTCTCTGGTTGTCTCTTATTGTCTCTTTAGTCTCTTGTTGTCTCTTATTGTCTCTTGTTGTCTCTTATTGTCTCTTATTGTCTCTTGTTGTCTCTTGTTGTCTCTTATTGTTTCTTATTGTCTCTTTATTCTCTGGTTGTCTCTTATTGTCTCTTGTTGTTTCTTATTGTCTCTTTATTCTCTGGTTGTCTCTTATTGTCTCTTGTTGTCTCTTATTGTTTCTTGTTGTCTCTTATTGTCTATTGTTGTCTCTTAAGTCTCTTGTTGTCTCATATTGTCTCTTATTGTCTCTTTAGTCTATTATTGTTTCTTTAGTCTCTTATTGTCTCTTGTTGTCTCTTATTGTCTCTTTAGTCTATTATTGTTTCTTTAGTCTCTTATTGTCTCTTAAGTCTCTTGTTGTCTCTTATTGTCTCTTTAGTCTCTGGTTGTCTCTTATTGTCTCTTTAGTCTCTTGTTGTCTCTTATTGTCTCTTGTTGTCTCTTATTGTCTCTTATTGTCTCTTGTTGTCTCTTGTTGTCTCTTATTGTTTCTTATTGTCTCTTTATTCTCTGGTTGTCTCTTATTGTCTCTTGTTGTTTCTTATTGTCTCTTTAGTCTCTTGTTGTCTCTTATTGTCTCTTGTTGTCTCTTATTGTCTCTTATTGTCTCTTGTTGTCTCTTGTTGTCTCTTATTGTTTCTTATTGTCTCTTTATTCTCTGGTTGTCTCTTATTGTCTCTTGTTGTTTCTTATTGTCTCTTTAGTCTCTTGTTGTCTCTTATTGTCTCTTGTTGTCTCTTATTGTCTCTTGTTGTCTCTTGTTGTCTCTTATTGTTTCTTATTGTCTCTTTAGTCTCTTATTGTCTCTTATTGTCTATTGTTGTCTCTTATTGTCTCTTAAGTCTCTTATTGTCTCTTGTTGTCTCTTATTGTCTATTGTTGTATCTTATTATCTCTTATTGTCTCTTAAGTCTCGTATTGTCTCTTGTTGTCTCTTATTGTCTATTGTTGTATCTTGTTGTCTCTTAAGTCTCTTGTTGTCTCTTATTGTCTCTTTAGTCTATTATTGTTTCTTTAGTCTCTTATTGTCTCTTGTTGTCTCTTATTGTCTCTTTAGTCTATTATTGTTTCTTTAGTCTCTTATTGTCTCTTTAGTCTCTGGTTGTCTCTTATTGTCTCTTTAGTCTCTGGTTGTCTCTTATTGTCTCTTGTTGTCTCTTTAGTCTCTTGTTGTCTCTTTAGTCTCTTGTTGACTCTTATTGTCTCTTGGTGTCTCTTAAGTCTCTTGTTGTCTCTTTAGTCTCTTGTTGTCTCTTTAGTCTCTGGTTGTCTCTTATTGTCTCTTTAGTCTCTGGTTGTCTCTTATTGTCTCTTGTTGTCTCTTATTGTCTCTTGTTGTCTCTTTAGTCTCTTGTTGACTCTTATTGTCTCTTGGTGTCTCTTATGTCTCTTGTTGTCTCTTATTGTCTCTTGTTGTCTCTTCAGTCTCTTGTTGTCTCTTTAGTCTCTTGTTGTCTCTTAAGTCTCTTGTTGTCTCTTTAGTCTCTTATTGTCTCTTGTTGTCTCTTATTGTCTCGTGTTGTCTCTTTAGTCTCTTGTTGTCTCTTATTGTCTCTTGTTGTCTCTTTAGTCTCTTTTTGTCTCTTTAGTCTCTTGTTGTCTCTTATTGTCTCTTGTTGTCTCTTCAGTCTCTTGTTGTCTCTTATTGTCTCTTGTTGTCTCTTAAGTCTCTTGTTGTCTCTTTAGTCTCTTGTTGTCTCTTAAGTCTCTTGTTGTCTCTTTAGTCTCTTGTTGTCTCTTTAGTCTCTTGTTGTCTCTTATTGTCTCTTGTTGTCTCTTTAGTTTCTTGTTGTCTCTTATTGTCTCTTGTTGTCTCTTAAGTCTCTTGTTGTCTCTTTAGTCTCTTGTTGTCTCTTATTGTCTCTTGTTGTCTCTTAAGTCTCTTGTTGTCTCTTAAGTCTCTTGTTGTCTCTTTAGTCTCTTGTTGTCTCTTATTGTCTCTTGTTGTCTCTTAAGTCTCTTGTTGTCTCTTTAGTCTCTTATTGTCTCTTGTTGTCTCTTATTGTCTCTTGTTGTCTCTTAAGTCTCTTGTTGTCTCTGGTTGTCTCTTTAGTCTCTTGTTGTCTCTTAAGTCTCTTGTTGTCTCTTATTGTCTCTTCAGTCTCTTTAGTCTCTGGTTGTCTCTTATTGTCTCTTTAGTCTATTATTGTTTCTTTAGTCTCTTATTGTCTCTTGTTGTCTATTGTTGTCTATTGTTGTCTCTTTAGTCTCTGTTCGTCTCTTGTTGTCTCTTTAGTCTCTTGTTGTCTCTTTAGTCTCTGGTTGTCTCTTATTGTCTCTTGTTGTCTCTTAAGTCTCTTGTTGTCTCTTTAGTCTCTGGTTGTCTCTTGTTGTCTCTTTAGTCTATTGTTGTCTCTTTAGTCTCTGGTTGTCTCTTTAGTCTCTTGTTGTCTCTTATTGTCTCTTGGTGTCTCTTAAGTCTCTTGTTGTCTCTTTAGTCTCTTGTTGTCTCTTTAGTCTCTGGTTGTCTCTTATTGTCTCTTTAGTCTCTGGTTGTCTCTTATTGTCTCTTGTTGTCTCTTATTGTCTCTTGTTGTCTATTTAGTCTCTTGTTGACTCTTATTGTCTCTTGGTGTCTCTTATGTCTCTTGTTGTCTCTTATTGTCTCTTGTTGTCTCTTCAGTCTCTTGTTGTCTCTTTAGTCTCTTGTTGTCTCTTTAGTCTCTTGTTGTCTCTTTAGTCTCTTATTGTCTCTTGTTGTCTCTTATTGTCTCGTGTTGTCTCTTTAGTCTCTTGTTGTCTCTTATTGTCTCTTGTTGTCTCTTTAGTCTCTTTTTGTCTCTTTAGTCTCTTGTTGTCTCTTATTGTCTCTTGTTGTCTCTTCAGTCTCTTGTTGTCTCTTATTGTCTCTTGTTGTCTCTTAAGTCTCTTGTTGTCTCTTTAGTCTCTTGTTGTCTCTTAAGTCTCTTGTTGTCTCTTTAGTCTCTTGTTGTCTCTTTAGTCTCTTGTTGTCTCTTATTGTCTCTTGTTGTCTCTTTAGTTTCTTGTTGTCTCTTATTGTCTCTTGTTGTCTCTTAAGTCTCTTGTTGTCTCTTTAGTCTCTTGTTGTCTCTTATTGTCTCTTGTTGTCTCTTAAGTCTCTTGTTGTCTCTTAAGTCTCTTGTTGTCTCTTTAGTCTCTTGTTGTCTCTTATTGTCTCTTGTTGTCTCTTAAGTCTCTTGTTGTCTCTTTAGTCTCTTATTGTCTCTTGTTGTCTCTTATTGTCTCTTGTTGTCTCTTAAGTCTCTTGTTGTCTCTGGTTGTCTCTTTAGTCTCTTGTTGTCTCTTAAGTCTCTTGTTGTCTCTTATTGTCTCTTCAGTCTCTTTAGTCTCTGGTTGTCTCTTATTGTCTCTTTAGTCTATTATTGTTTCTTTAGTCTCTTATTGTCTCTTGTTGTCTATTGTTGTCTATTGTTGTCTCTTTAGTCTCTGTTTGTCTCTTGTTGTCTCTTTAGTCTCTTGTTGTCTCTTTAGTCTCTGGTTGTCTCTTATTGTCTCTTGTTGTCTCTTAAGTCTCTTGTTGTCTCTTTAGTCTCTGGTTGTCTCTTGTTGTCTCTTTAGTCTATTGTTGTCTCTTTAGTCTCTGGTTGTCTCTTTAGTCTCTTGTTGTCTCTTATTGTCTCTTGTTGTCTCTTAAGTCTCTTGTTGTCTCTTATTGTCTCTTGCTGTCTCTTAAGTCTCTTGTTGTCTCTTTAGTCTCTGGTTGTCTCTTGTTGTCTCTTGAGTCTCTTGTTGTCTCTTAAGTCTCTTGTTGTCTCTTTAGTCTCTTGTTGTCTCTTTAGTCTCTGGTTGTCTCTTATTGTCTCTTGTTGTCTCTTAAGTCTCTTGTTGTCTCTTTAGTCTCTGGTTGTCTCTTGTTGTCTCTTTAGTCTCTTGTTGTCTCTTTAGTCTCTGGTTGTCTCTTTAGTCTCTTGTTGTCTCTTATTGTCTCTTGTTGTCTCTTAAGTCTCTTGTTGTCTCTTATTGTCTCTTGCTGTCTCTTAAGTCTCTTGTTGTCTCTTTAGTCTCTGGTTGTCTCTTGTTGTCTCTTGAGTCTCTTGTTGTCTCTTAAGTCTCTTGTTGTCTCTTTAGTCTCTTGTTGTCTCTTTAGTCTCTGGTTGTCTCTTATTGTCTCTTGTTGTCTCTTAAGTCTCTTGTTGTCTCTTTAGTCTCTGGTTGTCTCTTGTTGTCTCTTTAGTCTCTTGTTGTCTCTTTAGTCTCTGGTTGTCTCTTTAGTCTCTTGTTGTCTCTTATTGTCTCTTGTTGTCTCTTAAGTCTCTTGTTGTCTCTTATTGTCTCTTGCTGTCTCTTAAGTCTCTTGTTGTCTCTTTAGTCTCTGGTTGTCTCTTGTTGTCTCTTGAGTCTCTTGTTGTCTCTTAAGTCTCTTGTTGTCTCTTTAGTCTCTTGTTGTCTCTTTAGTCTCTGGTTGTCTCTTGTTGTCTCTTTAATCGCTGGTTGTCTCTTTAGTCTCTTGTTGTCTCTTTAGTCTCTTGTTGTCTCTTTAGTCTCTGGTTGTCTCTTATTGTCTCTTGTTGTCTATTAAGTCTCTTGTTGTCTCTTTAGTCTCTGGTTGTCTCTTGTTGTCTCTTTAGTCTCTTGTTGTCTCTTATTGTCTCTTGTTGTCTATTAAGTCTCTTGTTGTCTCTTATTGTCTCTTGTTGTCTCTTAAGTCTCTTGTTGTCTCTTTAGTCTCTGGTTGTCTCTTGTTGTCTCTTAAGTCTCTTGTTGTCTCTTTAGTCTCTTGTTGTCTCTTTAGTCTCTTGTTGACTCTTATTGTCTCTTGTTGTCTCTTGTTGTCTCTTCAGTCTCTTGTTGTCTCTTAAGTCTCTTGTTGTCTCTTTAGTCTCTTGTTGTCTCTTTAGTCTCTTGTTGTCTCTTTAGTCTCTGGTTGTCTCTTGTTGTCTCTTTAATCTCTGGTTGTCTCTTTAGTCTCTTGTTGTCTCTTTAGTCTCTGGTTGTCTCTTGTTGTCTCTTTAGTCTCTTGTTGTCTCTTTAGTCTCTTGTTGTCTCTTTAATCTCTGGTTGTCTCTTTAGTCTCTTGTTGTCTCTTTAGTCTCTGGTTGTCTCTTGTTGTCTCTTTAGTCTCTTGTTGTCTCTTATTGTCTCTTGTTGTCTCTTTAGTCTCTTGTTGTCTCTTTAGTCTCTGGTTGTCTCTTGTTGTCTCTTTAGTCTCTTGTTGTCTCTTATTGTCTATTGTTGTCTATTAAGTCTCTTGTTGTCTCTTATTGTCTCTTGTTGTCTCTTAAGTCTCTTGTTGTCTCTTTAGTCTCTGGTTGTCTCTTGTTGTCTCTTAAGTCTCTTGTTGTCTCTTTAGTCTCTGGTTGTCTCTTGTTGTCTCTTAAGTCTCTTGTTGTCTCTTTAGTCTCTTGTTGTCTCTTTAGTCTCTTGTTGACTCTTATTGTCTCTTGTTGTCTCTTATTGTCTCTTGTTGTCTCTTTAGTCTCTGGTTGTCTCTTGTTGTCTCTTAAGTCTCTTGTTGTCTCTTTAGTCTCTGGTTGTCTCTTGTTGTCTCTTAAGTCTCTTGTTGTCTCTTTAGTCTCTTGTTGTCTCTTTAGTCTCTTGTTGTCTCTTAAGTCTCTTGTTGTCTCTTTAGTCTCTGGTTGTCTCTTGTTGTCTCTTAAGTCTCTTGTTGTCTCTTTAGTCTCTTGTTGTCTCTTTAGTCTCTTGTTGACTCTTATTGTCTCTTGTTGTCTCTTATTGTCTCTTGTTGTCTCTTCAGTCTCTTGTTGTCTCTTAAGTCTCTTGTTGTCTCTTTAGTCTCTTGTTGTCTCTTAAGTCTCTTGTTGTCTCTTTAGTCTCTGGTTGTCTCTTAAGTCTCTTGTTGTCTCTTTAGTCTCTGGTTGTCTCTTTAGTCTCTTGTTGTCTCTTAAGTCTCTTGTTGTCTCTTTAGTCTCTGGTTGTCTCTTGTTGTCTCTTAAGTCTCTTGTTGTCTCTTTAGTCTCTTGTTGTCTCTTTAGTCTCTTGTTGACTCTTATTGTCTCTTGTTGTCTCTTATTGTCTCTTGTTGTCTCTTCAGTCTCTTGTTGTCTCTTAAGTCTCTTGTTGTCTCTTTAGTCTCTTGTTGTCTCTTAAGTCTCTTGTTGTCTCTTTAGTCTCTTGTTGTCTCTTAAGTCTCTTGTTGTCTCTTTAGTCTCTGGTTGTCTCTTTAGTCTCTGGTTGTCTCTTCAGTCTCTTGTTGTCTCTTTAGTCTCTTGTTGTCTCTTAAGTCTCTTGTTGTCTCTTTAGTCTCTGGTTGTCTCTTAAGTCTCTTGTTGTCTCTTAAGTCTCTTGTTGTCTCTTTAGTCTCTGGTTGTCTCTTCAGTCTCTTGTTGTCTCTTAAGTCTCTTGTTGTCTCTTTAGTCTCTGGTTGTCTCTTTAGTCTCTGGTTGTCTCTTCAGTCTCTTGTTCTCTAAATGTGAGCGAGGATCCTAGTGGTTTTCAGGACAGTTGTTCTCGTCCATCCACTGGAAGTTAAGTGAGACTTTGTGTCCCAGCCGGAGACATGAATGTGTCTTGGCAGTGGAGACGGATCCTTGGATCCTGAGATAAATCCTGAGATCACGAGAGAGCGAGCTCATTCTTATTCGTCCCCAAAAGACGGCCGACACTTTGTCATCTCGTCGGTTAGCGGGGGCTTTGTGTCTCATCCCGTTTGGAGAGGAAGTCAGCGGGTTATTGTTTTAAACTCCCGTCTCCTTTAAAGCTCTCGTGAAGCTGTCAACGCGCCGCTGCAGCTGAGGCGTGTTTCATGTGCCTCTCTGGGGGACGGCGAGGCGCGTTTGAACGGAGACGAGGTGTCAATTAAGAGACAGAAACTTCAAAATGGAGGCGATTAAACTTTGAAATCTGTAAAACGCTCCCTGATGAATTGTCTCCTCTGAGGAGACGGTGCCCAAAGGCCACGGTTTGATTCTGCTGCGAGCAACGAGGACAGACAAGAGGTATTTATTTACTGTCAACACGTCTCCTCCTCAATGTGTCTGTGCACATCCAACCCAACAGGACACCTGGACATGTCGTATGAGACCCTTAAGAGACAGGACACCTGGTATGAGACCCTTAAGAGACAGGACATGTCGTATGAGACCCTTAAGAGACAGGACACCTGGTATGAGACCCTTAAGAGACAGGACATGTCGTATGAGACCCTTAAGAGACAGGACACCTGGTATGAGACCCTTAAGAGACAGGACATGTCGTATGAGACCCTTAAGAGACAGGACACCTGGTATGAGACCCTTAAGAGACAGGACACCTGGTATGAGACCCTTAAGAGACAGGACATGTCGTATGAGACCCTTAAGAGACAGGACACCTGGTATGAGACCCTTAAGAGACAGGACATGTCGTATGAGACCCTTAAGAGACAGGACAATACCTTGTAACAGACACTTTAGAGACATGTCTCAGTTCCACTTCACTCATTGAGGATCAGGGGGTCCCAGAGGGACTCAGATGGTCTCAGAGGGTCTCAGGGGGTCTCGAAAGATCTCAGTGGGTCTCAGAGGATCTCAGGGGGTCTCAAACGATCTCAGAGGGTCTCAGGGGTTCTTAGAGGGACTTAAACATGTATAAACATAAACAATATTAAAAAATTAAATATATATAAACATATTTAAAAATGTATAAACATATTTCAACATATATAAACATATTTCAACATATATAATCATATTTGGGCATATTTGGACATATTTCAATATATATAAACATATAAACACATATACATATATATACTGTACATATATATGTATATTTATATATATGTATATGTATATATATATATAGTCATCATGTGAACCAGATGATTCACATCCAAACTGTATAACATTAGTTTGAAAATGGTTTCTGAAAATCCAGTTTTTATGTAATTTGAATGAATGAATCTGTTACTTGAACTAAATACCTTTTATTTTGCTGTTTGACTTTCACACCAGTGATTATTTATGAATTCCTCCTGATTAGTTTCTGTGTTTTGTAATAAAACCTCTTGAACAAACATCTTGTTTGTTTCACTCTTTAATCCCAGCTGTTCGCCTCCTAATTAAAAGATCAGTGAGGAGTTACTCTGCTATTGGTTTGATTAAGAGGCTTAAACATTGTTTAATGAGTTTCCACTTCACTGCTTCTAATCAGGAGCTCTGCCAGCCCCCCTTTCCCTGTGTGTGTATATACATACATATATATATATATATATATATATATATATATATATATATATATATACATATATATATATACATATATATATATATGTATATATATATATACATATATATATACATATATATATATATATACATATATATATATATATATATATATATATATATATATATATATATGTATAGATACAGTATATATCGGTGAGGCAAAGGAGGTTTGCTCCCTGGTAGAACCCTCAGACCCGCGACCTAAAGCAAACTTCACCAAAGCTCCAAAGCATATGGCGTTCCACCAATCTGGAAGAATCACGCTTAGTTTGGAGAGATAGTCTTAAAACATATAAAAAGGCTCTCCGTAATGCCAGAGCAGCCTATTACTCATCAGTAATAGAGAAAAATAAGAACAACCCCAGGGTTCTCTTTAGCACTGTAGCCAGGCTGACAGAGAGTCACAGCTCTGTGGAGCCGTGTATTCCTTTCTTTCAATCATTTTATTTTTAAGTTTTTACATATTACCTCACATTACTAGACAACAAAAAAACCAACAACAAATCAGACAAGGACAGAAAAACACGGACATTAATCGAACATAAATCATCATAAATCATCACCTTCCATATTGAACCTGCTATAACAATTGTATTTATATCATTCTTGCCACCATTTTATTTTTAATTCATCCTGGCTAAAAAAAAAAAAGAGAAGGGGGGTACAACAGAATTGTAGAACAGGAAACCCCCTATTATGTCATTCAAAACCATTAAATCATAATAAACTAAATATTGCTGACCCATTCCTTCACAGAGGTCCCAAAGCCTCTTCGTATGATTTCGGCATCGTCCTTGACAATAAAATCATAAAAGGGTTCCAGACGGAAACAAACCTGTTCATGTCTCCCTGAAGAACATGTGTGAGTCTTTCCATGGCAGGAGCTGTAGGACATTGTGAAGCCAACTAGAGACAGATGGTGTGGTGCTGTCTAGCGAATG
>NC_046971.1:645000-672500 GCF_009769545.1 Cyclopterus lumpus | reverse complement strand
ACTGGTCTTGTTTGACGTTAGTGCTGATGAAGGACTCATCTCTGTACTGGTCTTATTAGACCTTAGTGCTGATGAAGGACTCATCTCTGTACTGGTCTTATTAGACCTTAGTGCTGATAAAGGACTCATCTCCGTACTGGTATTGTTAGACCTTAGTGCTGATAAAGGACTCATCTCTGTACTGGTCTTGTTAGACCTTAGTGCTGATAAAGGACTCATCTCCGTACTGGTCTTGTTAGACCTTAGTGCTGATAAAGGACTCATCTCTGTACTGGTCTTGTTAGACCTTAGTGCTGATAAAGGACTCATCTCTGTACTGGTCTTATTAGACCTTAGTGCTGATAAAGGACTCATCTCTGTACTGGTCTTGTTAGACCTTAGTGCTGATGAAGGACTCATCTCTGTACTGGTCTTATTAGACCTTAGTGCTGATAAAGGACTCATCTCCGTACTGGTATTGTTAGACCTTAGTGCTGATAAAGGACTCATCTCTGTACTGGTCTTGTTAGACCTTAGTGCTGATAAAGGACTCATCTCCGTACTGGTCTTGTTAGACCTTAGTGCTGATAAAGGACTCATCTCTGTACTGGTCTTGTTAGACCTTAGTGCTGATAAAGGACTCATCTCTGTACTGGTCTTGTTAGACCGTAGTGCTGATAAAGGACTCATCTCCGTACTGGTCTTGTTAGACCTTAATGCTGCGTTCGACACCATTGATCATGACATCCTATTACAGAGACTGGATCAGTCGATTGGCATTTCAGGTACCGCACTAAGTTGGTTTAAATCCTATTTATCAGATCGATCTCAGTTTGTATTTGTAAACGATGAAGCCTCAATGACCACCAACGTTAATCACGGAGTTCCACAAGGTTCTGTGCTTGGACCAATTTTATTTACCTTATATATGCTTCCTTTGGGCAATATTATCAGGAAACACTCCATAAACTTTCATTGCTATGCAGATGATACTCAATTATATCTATCGATCAAACCAGAGGAGACCAACCAGCTCGCTAAAATTCAAGAATGTCTTAAAGACATAAAAACATGGATGACCTGCAACTTCCTGATGTTAAACTCAGACAAAACTGAAGTTATTTTACTGGCCCTGAACACCTCAGAGATCAATTATCTGGTGATGTGGTTTCTGTAGATGGCATTACCCTGGCATCCAACACCACTGTAAAGAATCTCTAGTTATCTTTTTTTAATAAAGATTTGTTTTTATTAACAAAAGCTTTTACAGGATATTTATGGTGAATAGCAAGCATTTACAGTTTGTTATACTGAACGTTGTATTTTACAAAAAGAAAATACACAAATGTATAACCTTATAAAAACACAACACAAGGATGATGATTTTTTAACATCAGAAGATAAAAACAAGGAGAAAACAAATCTCTAGTTATCTTTGACCGGGACTTGTCCTTTAACTCCACGTTAAGCAAATCTCAAGGATTGCATTTTTTCATCTACGTAACATTTCAAAAATCAGGCACATCTTGTCTCAAAAAGATGCAGAAAAGCTGGTTCACGCGTTTGTTACTTCCAGACTAGATTACTGCAACTCCTTATTATCAGGCTGCTCTAATAAGTCTCTTAAATCCCTCCAGTTGATCCAGATTGCTGCAGCTTGTGTACTCACAAAAACTAAGAAGAGAGATCACATGACTCCTGTATTAGCTGCTCTGCACTGGCTCCCTGTAAAATCAATAATCACATTTAAAATTCTTCTCCTCACCTACAAAGCCTTGATTGGTGATGCACCATCATATCTTAAGGAGCTTGTAGTACCATATTGCCCCACTAGAGAGCTGCGCTCACTAAATGCGGGGCTACTTGTGGTTCCTAGAGTCTTAAAAAGTAGGATGGGAGCCAGAGCCTTCAGTTATCAAGCTCCTCTTTTATGGAACCAGCTTCCACTTTCAGTCCGGGAGGCAGACACTGTCACCTCATTAAAGAGTAGACTTAGAGTTAGGGTGGTTAGGGTTCCGTTATTCACGTCTGACCGATATCGTCGTCGTTTCACTCATCATCACGTCAGCCAGACTGACTCAGCTCCAGTCTCATTGCTCCATCTCTGTAGGTAAGTTAGCTCCTCCCTTATCATCGTGGACGAGGAGTCACTTCGTAGAGAAATCACCCTCATCATTACCATGAAGAGGAGCAGGGTGCCGTGTTTTAGTCTAATTCTTCTGTCTGTGACGAAGAGGATCACGATGTCGGGCCTTCATCGGGGTCAGAGGACAAGATAATATGCAAATACACTCAGACTGTTGTTTGTAGCGCTCTGTCCTCCAGGGCTCCTCTTCATCACTTCCTGCTGGATGAAGATAGAGTCTGTTTGTTATCACGACATCAACCGTTTGTGTGGAGGAGCTTCACGGCTCTGATTTCACGCTTTGAGGCGAACGACCCGGGGAAGAGAGTGTGTGTGTGTCTGTGGGGGGGGGGGGGGGGGGGGTAATTCTCTCATCCTCTAATGTGTTCACATGCTGTTGTATAGAAGTCTATGCTTCATGTGTTAAAGCTGCATTCTCTCTCCTGACCACCAGGGGGCGACTCCTCTGGTTGTATAGAAGTCTATGCTTCATGTGTTAAAGCTGCATTCTCTCTCCTGACCACCAGGGGGCGACTCCTCTGGTTGTATAGAAGTCTATGCTTCATGTGTTAAAGCTGCATTCTCTCTCCTGACCACCAGGGGGCGACTCCTCTGGTTGTATAGAAGTCTATGCTTCATGTGTTAAAGCTGCATTCTCTCTAGTGACCACCAGGGGGCGACTCCTCTGGTTGTATAGAAGTCTATGCTTCATGTGTTAAAGCTGCATTCTCTCTCCTGACCACCAGGGGGCGACTCCTCTGGTTGTATAGAAGTCTATGCTTCATGTGTTAAAGCTGCATTCTCTCTCCTGACCACCAGGGGGCAACTCCTCTGGTTGTATAGAAGTCTATGCTTCATGTGTTAAAGCTGCATTCTCTCTCCTGACCACCAGGGGGCGACTCCTCTGGTTGTATAGAAGTCTATGCTTCATGTGTTAAAGCTGCATTCTCTCTAGTGACCACCAGGGGGCGACTCCTCTGGTTGTATAGAAGTCTATGCTTCATGTGTTAAAGCTGCATTCTCTCTCCTGACCACCAGGGGGTGACTCCTCTGGTTGTATAGAAGTCTATGCTTCATGTGTTGAAGCTGCATTCTCTCTACTGACCACCAGGGGGCGACTCCTCTGGTGGTATAGAAGTCTATGCTTCATATGTTAAAGCTGCATTCTCTCTCCTCACCACCAGGGGCCGACTCCTCTGGTTGTATAGAAGTCTATGTTTCATGTGTTAAAGCTGCATTCTCTCTCCTGACCACCAGGGGGCGACTCCTCTGGTTGTATAGAAGTCTATGCTTCATGTGTTAAAGCTGCATTCTCTCTCCTGACCACCAGGGGGCGGCTCCTCTGGTTGTATAGAAGTCTATGCTTCATGTGTTAAAGCTGCATTCTCTCTCCTGACCACCAGGGGGCGGCTCCTCTGGTTGTATAGAAGTCTATGCTTCATGTGTTAAAGCTGCATTCTCTCTCCTGACCACCAGGTGCCGACTCCTCTGGTAACTTCTGAATCCTCCTGAGAGGGAAGCAGAGATTGCTGTTTTGTTTTTGTCGAGCCGTAGAAAGTTAGAGGCGAGCGTCATTGTGAAGCTCGGTAACAAATATTCATCACATTCTAATTTCATCAAAGGGAACTCACGCCGGCTGTTTGATTCCCTCCGTGAACACATTCGTCTGACAGCGGAATCTGTTCGTCTGAGCGGCTGATGAGGTCAGAGGTCAACGTGATCATGAAGGAGCAGCCTGACGAATCAATAAAATATACAGAAATATAGATTCATGTCTATTAAGACATCAGCAACACTTCTCTCACTCGGCTGATTCAGGATCAGATTAAACAAACAACAAGCAGAGAAAACTGACAAAGATATTCTAGTGAACGTGAGAGGAAGCCACAGGCTCATCTTATCAGGTCTGATCTTCCTCCTCCTCCTCTTTCTCCTTACTAATCTGCTCAGCCTTTGTTTCCCTTGATCTCCACTATCAGTCGACAAGATCAATGTGGGTCTCACATTAAAAGAGAAAGGCTTCAGCATGAAAAGGTCTAGTAGGGGGTTACAGAATATATACCCAGTCTAGTGGGAGTCAATGGTTACAGAATATATATCCAGTCTAGTGGGAGTCAATGGTTACAGAATATATATCCAGTCTAGTGGGAGTCAATGGTTATAGAATATATATCCAGTCTAGTGGGAGTCAATGGTTACAGAATATATATCCAGTCTAGTGGGAGTCAATGGTTACAGAATATATATCCAGTCTAGTGGGAGTCAATGGTTACATAATATATACCCAGTCTAGTGTGAGTCAATGGTTACAGAATATATATCCAGTCTAGTCGGAGTCAATGGTTACAGAATATATACCCAGTCTAGTGGGAGTCAATGGTTATAGAATATATATCCAGTCTAGTGGGAGTCAATGGTTACAGAATATATATCCAATCTAGTGGGAGTCAATGGTTACAGAATATATACCCAGTCTAGTGTGAGTCAATGGTTACAGAATATATATCCAATCTAGTGGGAGTCAATGGTTACAGAATATATATCCAATCTAGTGGGAGTCAATGGTTACAGAATATATATCCAATCTAGTGGGAGTCAATGGTTACAGAATATATATCCAATCTAGTGGGAGTCAATGGTTACAGAATATATATCCAATCTGATATACTGTATATCCAGGTGATTAAGACTTCTCATTCAGGTGGTGAAGACTTCTCATTCAGGTGGTGAAGACTTCTCATTCAGGTGATGAAGACTTCTCATTCAGGTGATTAAGACTTCTCATTCAGGTGGTGAAGACTTCTCATTCAGGTGGTGAAGACTTCTCATTCAGGTGATTAAGACTTCTCATTCAGGTGGTGAAGACTTCTCATTCAGGTGATTAATACAATTTATCAATGATGATAATGATGAGGATGAAGAAACAAACAGCAGAGAACAGACAGCTGAACTCTGACAGAGAGACTGATCTCAGAGCAGCGACTCTCTGCTGAGAAATATCTCGTCCAATTACACGACAGAATAATTGTGCTCTCTGGTTGGTAATGAGGTCTAAAGCCAGCCCCCTGAGATAATCCGCACCCTGAGATAATCCGCCGCCGGATAACGACTTCATCTCACGTTGAGCTTCCGAATTAGAGCGGCACTAAATCATTATTTGTGTTCAAATAGAAAATGACGTAGATGGGAATTTAATTACTCCTGAAAGCTCCTCGGATCAGACTTCACACTGACAGAAGCACCATGGAGGAGGAGGAGGAACTAATCAAGCTCTTGACCAGAGTTTAGGAGGTCTGACTGAAGGAATTCAGGAACTGTCTGAATAACATCTCTAAATATGATAGTATGAAATAATATATGATCATATAAAAGAAAACATGTAAAATATGAATATTCTGTATTTTGATGAAACTATTAAAATATAATAAATTAGACATAGAAGCTCTTCCCCAGAACACTCTGGACAAAAAATGTCCTCAGAGGGCTTTACAATCTGTACACATCATCCCTGACCTTTGACCTCACATCGGATCAGGAATAACTCCCCAAAAATAACCTTTGACAGGGAAAAAAGTGAAGAAACCTTCAGGAGAGCAACAGAGGAGGATCCCTCTCCCCGGATGGACAGATGAATAGATGTCAGTTCCAGAGGCCCCCTGTGACAAGATACTGGGTGTGGGATTTTGATGCATGTGTGAACGAGTCCGCGGTCTATAGTATCTATGAGTTGATATACGCACAGGTATGGCAAGTAAACACATACTCACAGAGCAGTTTTATACTCAGCCACCCCCAAAGACTCCAACCAAAGACTCCAGTGTCTTTATCCTCCGAGTCTTGATTCCAACGAAAGACTCTAGTGTCTTTATCCTCTTTAACCATATCCTCCAATAAAGCTGACGCATCTCCTTACCCTATATCTAAGGCTGAGCCCCCTACAGAGGAAACTCATCTCCTTACCCTATCTCTAAGACTGAGCCCTAAGGAGGAAACTCATCTCCTTACCTTATCTCTAAGGCTGAGCCCTACAGAGGAAACTCATCTCCTTACCCTATCTCTAAGGCTGAGCCCTACAGATGAAACTCATCTCCTTACCCTATCTCTAAGGCTGAGTCCTACAGAGGAAACTCATCTCCTTCTTCATACCCTATTGTGTATTTAGGACAGGAAGCAGACCCTTGTGTATTTAGGACAGGAAGCAGACCCCTGTGTCTTCAGGACAGGAATCAGACCATCGTGTCTTTAAGACAGGAAGCAGAACTTTGTGTCTTCAGGACAGGAATCACACCCTTGAGTCTTTAGGACAGGAAGCAGACTCATGTCCCTTCAGGACAGGAATCAGACCTTTGTGTCTTTAAGACAGGAAGCAGACCGTTGTGTCTTTTGGACAGGAAGCAGACCTTAGTGTCTTTAAGACAGGAAGCAGACATTTGTGTCTTTAGGACAGGAAGCAGACCTTTGTGTCATTAAGACAGGACGCAGCCCTTTGTGTCTTTAGGACAGGAAGCAGACCCTTGTGTCTTCAGGACAGGAATCAGACCCTCGTGTCTTTAAGACAGGAAGCAGACATTTGTGTCATTAAGACAGGACGCAGCCCTTTGTGTCTTGAGGACAGGAAGCAGACCTTTGTGTCTTTAGGACAGGAAGCAGACCCTTGTGTCTTTAAGACAGGAAGCAGACCTTTGTGTCTTTAGGACAGGAAGCAGACCCTTGTGTCTTTAAGACAGGAAGCAGACCTTTCTGTCTTTAAGACAGGAAGCAGACCTTTGTGTCTTTAGGACAGGAAGCAGACCCTTGTGTCTTTAAGACAGGAATCAGACCCTTGTGTCTTTAAGACAGGAAGCAGACCTTTGTGTCTTTAGGACAGGAATCAGACCCTTGTGTCTTTAAGACAGGAAGCAGACCTTTGTGTCTTTAGGACAGGAAGCAGACCCTTGTGCCTTTAAGACAGGAAGCAGACCTTTGTGTCTTTAGGACAATAAGCAGACATGTGTGTCTTCAGGACAGGAATCAGACCCTCGTGTCTTTAAGACAGGAAGCAGACATTTGTGTCATTAAGACAGGACGCAGCCCTTTGTGTCTTGAGGACAGGAAGCAGACCTTTGTGTCTTTAGGACAGGAAGCAGACCCTTGTGTCTTTAAGACAGGAAGCAGACCTTTGTGTCTTTAGGACAGGAAGCAGACCCTTGTGTCTTTAAGACAGGAAGCAGACCTTTCTGTCTTTAAGACAGGAAGCAGACCTTTGTGTCTTTAGGACAGGAAGCAGACCCTTGTGTCTTTAAGACAGGAAGCAGACCTTTGTGTCTTTAGGACAGGAAGCAGACCCTTGTGTCTTTAAGACAGGAAGCAGCCCTCTGTGTCTTTAAGACAGGAAGACAGGAAGCAGACCCTCGTGTCTTTAAGACAGGAATCAGACCTTTGTGTCTTTAAGACAGGAATCAGACCTTTGTGTCTTTAAGACAGGAAGCAGACCTGTGTGTCTTTAGGACACGAAGCAGACATGTGTGTCTTTAGGACAGGAAGCAGACCTTTGTGTCTTTAGGACAATAAGCAGACATGTGTGTCTTTAGGACAGGAAGCAGACCTTTGTGTCTTTAGGACATGAAGCAGACATTTGTGTCTTTAGGACAATAAGCAGACATGTGTGTCTTCAGGACAGGAATCAGACCCTCGTGTCTTTAAGACAGGAAGCAGACATTTGTGTCATTAAGACAGGACGCAGCCCTTTGTGTCTTTAGGACAATAAGCAGACATGTGTGTCTTCAGGACAGGAATCAGACCCTCGTGTCTTTAAGACAGGAAGCAGACATTTGTGTCATTAAGACAGGACGCAGCCCTTTGTGTCTTGAGGACAGGAAGCAGACCTTTGTGTCTTTTGGACAGGAAGCAGACCCTTGTGTCTTTAAGACAGGAAGCAGACCTTTGTGTCTTTAGGACAGGAAGCAGACCCCTGTGTCTTTAAGACAGGAAGCAGACCTTTCTGTCTTTAAGACAGGAAGCAGACCTTTGTGTCTTTAGGACAGGAAGCAGACCCTTGTGTCTTTAAGACAGGAAGCAGCCCTCTGTGTCTTTAAGACAGGAAGACAGGAAGCAGACCCTCGTGTCTTTAAGACAGGAATCAGACCTTTGTGTCTTTAAGACAGGAATCAGACCTTTGTGTCTTTAAGACAGGAATCAGACCTTTGTGTCTTTAAGACAGGAAGCAGACCTGTGTGTCTTTAGGACACGAAGCAGACATGTGTGTCTTTAGGACAGGAAGCAGACCTTTGTGTCTTTAGGACAGGAAGCAGACCCTTGTGCCTTTAAGACAGGAAGCAGACCTTTGTGTCTTTAGGACATGAAGCAGACATTTGTGTCTTTAGGACATGAAGCAGACCATTGTGTCTTTACGACAGGAAGCAGACCTTAGGACAGGAAGCAGACCCTTGTGTCTTTAAGACAGGAAGCAGACCTTTGTGTCTTTAGGACAGGAAGCAGACCTTTGTGTCTTTAGGACATGAAGCAGACCTTTGTGTCTTTAAGACAGGAAGCAGACCTTTGTGTCTTTAGGACAATAAGCAGACATGTGTGTCCTTAGGACAGGAAGCAGACCTTTGTGTCTTTAGGACAATAAGCAGACATGTGTGTCTTCAGGACAGGAATCAGACCCTCGTGTCTTTAAGACAGGAAGCAGACATTTGTGTCATTAAGACAGGACGCAGCCCTTTGTGTCTTGAGGACAGGAAGCAGACCTTTGTGTCTTTTGGACAGGAAGCAGACCCTTGTGTCTTTAAGACAGGAAGCAGACCTTTGTGTCTTTAGGACAGGAAGCAGACCCTTGTGTCTTTAAGACAGGAAGCAGACCTTTCTGTCTTTAAGATAGGAAGCAGACCTTTGTGTCTTTAGGACAGGAAGCAGACCCTTGTGTCTTTAAGACAGGAAGCAGACCTTTGTGTCTTTAGGACAGGAAGCAGACCCTTGTGTCTTTAAGACAGGAAGCAGCCCTCTGTGTCTTTAAGACAGGAAGACAGGAAGCAGACCCTCGTGTCTTTAAGACAGGAATCAGACCTTTGTGTCTTTAAGACAGGAATCAGACCTTTGTGTCTTTAAGACAGGAAGCAGACCTGTGTGTCTTTAGGACACGAAGCAGACATGTGTGTCTTTAGGACAGGAAGCAGACCTTTGTGTCTTTAGGACAATAAGCAGACATGTGTGTCTTTAGGACAGGAAGCAGACCTTTGTGTCTTTAGGACATGAAGCAGACATTTGTGTCTTTAGGACATGAAGCAGACCATTGTGTCTTTAAGACAGGAAGCAGACCTTTGTGTCTTTAAGACAGGAAGCAGACCTTTGTGTCTTTAGGACAGGAAGCAGACCTGTGTGTCTTTAAGACAGGAAGCAGCCCCTGTGTCTTTAGGACAGGAATCAGACTCTCATGTCTTTAAGACAGGAAGCAGACCTTTGTGTCTTTAAGACAGGAATCAGACCCTTGTGTCTTTAAGACAGGAAGCAGACCTTTGTGTCTTTAGGACAATAAGCAGACATGTGTGTCTTCAGGACAGGAATCAGACCCTCGTGTCTTTAAGACAGGAAGCAGACATTTGTGTCATTAAGACAGGACGCAGCCCTTTGTGTCTTGAGGACAGGAAGCAGACCTTTGTGTCTTTAGGACAGGAAGCAGACCCTTGTGTCTTTAAGACAGGAAGCAGACCTTTGTGTCTTTAGGACAGGAAGCAGACCCTTGTGCCTTTAAGACAGGAAGCAGACCTTTGTGTCTTTAGGACAATAAGCAGACATGTGTGTCTTCAGGACAGGAATCAGACCCTCGTGTCTTTAAGACAGGACGCAGCCCTTTATGTCTTGAGGACAGGAAGCAGACCTTTGTGTCTTTAGGACATGAATCAGACCTTTGTGTCTTTAAGACAGGAATCAGACCTGCAGACCTTTGTGTCTTTAAGACAGGAAGCAGACCTTTGTGTCTTTAAGACAGGAATCATACCTTTGTGTCTTTAAGACAGGAAGCAGACATGTGTGTCCTTAGGACAGGAAGCAGACCTTTGTGTCTTTAGGACATGAAGCAGACATTTGTGTCTTTAGGACATGAAGCAGACCATTGTGTCTTTAGGACATGAAGCAGACCATTGTGTCTTTAGGACAGGAAGCAGACCTGTGTGTCTTTAAGACAGGAAGCAGCCCCTGTGTCTTTAGGACAGGAATCAGACTCTCATGTCTTTAAGACAGGAAGCAGACCCTTGTGTCTTTAAGACAGGAAGCAGACCTTTGTGTCTTTAGGACAGGAATCAGACCTTTGTGTCTTTAAGACAGGAAGCAACAGTAAAAGTATTATCATCAAAATATATTAACAAAAAGCTAAAAAGTGCTTGAGATGCAGAATATGACATTATATTATTGAGGACATACAGTTCATTAGAATGACGTAATAAACTGCTCCTTGTGAATTTAAAGAAAGTTTGATCCTAATCCATGACATCATATTAAAGTAACCCCCTAAACCTCTGTTGTAGAGTAGTCGGTTGACCCTGATCTTCCTCCCTCGTGGTAGCTCAGAGCAGTCAGGGTGTCCAGGACCTGTGGCCCTCTTTCATCTCGCCCCCTCCCTCCTGGCTCTCTGCAGGCCTGCTGGGCAAACCAGCAGGCAACCTTTACACAAGAAAACACTCCATGGCGGCAGCAGCCAGAACGTGACTGACAGCCCATCTGTCAGCCGGCGACACTCTGCTGTGAAAGAGTTCGCTCTGTGGTGCAGACGGAGAATGTCTCAAACAATCAGTGGGGGAATAACTCAGCAGCCACATCGTCAAATCCACTGATGCCGGCGGTCAGGAGAACGCCGATCAATACCTGATGAGTCGGTTCTGATGATTTGGTTCAGGTTTGGCTCTCTTCAGATATAGGTGGATCCAGACGGCCCTACAGGTCCAGAACCTGACAGATCACATGACCTTATGTAGGTTTGGTTCAATAAACAGGACAACCGTCTCAGTAAAGCACATATTCCATAAAATCCAGTTTTAAAGACGAAAAGTAATCAACAAAGAGGAACATTGAGACTTTTTATTAGAAATATAAAATAAGTCTCAAACTCTGAAAGTTTATGAAATGTACAAATTCAAATCTCAAAGTTCAACACAAAGAAAATTACCCTGAGAGACAGATGGAGAACATCACAGCTGGAGGTCCTGAGAGACAGACGGAGAACATCACAGCTGCAGGTCCTGAGAGACAGATGGAGAACATCACAG
The DNA here is from genome assembly GCF_009769545.1 of Cyclopterus lumpus. NCBI lineage: Eukaryota > Metazoa > Chordata > Actinopteri > Perciformes > Cyclopteridae > Cyclopterus > Cyclopterus lumpus. Next base: position 661,154 of record NC_046971.1, on the reverse strand, counting down.
CTGGAGGTCCAGAGAGACAGACGGAGAACATCACAGCTGGAGGTCCTGAGACACAGATGGAGAACATCACAGCTGGAAGTCCTGAGAGACAGATGGAGAACATCACAGCTGCAGGTCCTGAGAGACAGACGGAGAACGTCACAGCTGGAGGTCCTGAGAGACAGACGGAGAACATCACAGCTGGAGGTCCTGAGACACAGATGGAGAACATCACAGCTGGAAGTCCTGAGAGACAGATGGAGAACATCACAGCTGCAGGTCCTGAGAGACAGACGGAGAACATCACAGCTGGAGGTCCTGAGACAGACGGAGAACATCACAGCTGGAGGTCCTGAGAGACAGATGGAGAACATCACAGCTGGAGGTCCTGAGAGACAGATGGAGAACATCACAGCTGGAGGTCCTGAGAGACAGACGGAGAACATCACAGCTGCAGGTCCTGAGAGACAGATGGAGAACATCACAGCTGGAGGTCCAGAGAGACAGACGGAGAACATCACAGCTGGAGGTCCTGAGACAGACGGAGAACATCACAGCTGGAGGTCCTGAGAGACAGACGGAGAACATCACAGCTGGAGGTCCTGAGACAGACGGAGAACATCACAGCTGGAGGTCCTGAGAGACAGACGGAGAAAGTCACAGCTGGAGGTCCTGAGACAGATGGAGAACATCACAGCTGCAGGTCCTGAGAGACAGATGGAGAACATCACAGCTGGAGGTCCTGAGAGACAGATGGAGACCATCACAGCTGGAGGTCCTGAGAGACAGATGGAAAATATCACAGCTGGAGGTCCTGAGAGACAGATGGAGAACATCACAGCTGGAAGTCCTGAGACAGACGGAGAACATCACAGCTGAAGGTCCTGAGAGACAGATGGAGAACATCACAGCTGGAGGTCCTGAGAGACAGATGGAGAACATCACAGCTGGAGGTCCTGAGAGACAGACGGAGAACATCACAGCTGCAGGTCCTGAGAGACAGATGGAGAACATCACAGCTCGAGGTCCTGAGAGACAGACGGAGAACATCACAGCTGGAGGTCCTGAGACAGACGGAGAACATCACAGCTGGAGGTCCTGAGAGACAGATGGAGAACATCACAGCTGGAGGTCCTGAGAGACAGACGGAGAACATCACAGCTGGAGGTCCTGAGACAGACGGTGAACATCACAGCTGGAGGTCCTGAGAGACAGATGGAGAACATCACAGCTGGAGGTCCTGAGAGACAGATGGAGAACATCACAGCTGGAGGTCCTGAGAGACAGACGGAGAACATCACAGCTGCAGGTCCTGAGAGACAGATGGAGAACATCACAGCTGGAGGTCCAGAGAGACAGACGGAGAACATCACAGCTGGAGGTCCTGAGACACAGATGGAGAACATCACAGCTGGAAGTCCTGAGAGACAGATGGAGAACATCACAGCTGCAGGTCCTGAGAGACAGACGGAGAACGTCACAGCTGGAGGTCCTGAGAGACAGACGGAGAACATCACAGCTGGAGGTCCTGAGACACAGATGGAGAACATCACAGCTGGAAGTCCTGAGAGACAGATGGAGAACATCACAGCTGCAGGTCCTGAGAGACAGACGGAGAACATCACAGCTGGAGGTCCTGAGACAGACGGAGAACATCACAGCTGGAGGTCCTGAGAGACAGATGGAGAACATCACAGCTGGAGGTCCTGAGAGACAGATGGAGAACATCACAGCTGGAGGTCCTGAGAGACAGACGGAGAACATCACAGCTGCAGGTCCTGAGAGACAGATGGAGAACATCACAGCTGGAGGTCCAGAGAGACAGACGGAGAACATCACAGCTGGAGGTCCTGAGACAGACGGAGAACATCACAGCTGGAGGTCCTGAGAGACAGACGGAGAACATCACAGCTGGAGGTCCTGAGACAGACGGAGAACATCACAGCTGGAGGTCCTGAGAGACAGACGGAGAAAGTCACAGCTGGAGGTCCTGAGACAGATGGAGAACATCACAGCTGCAGGTCCTGAGAGACAGATGGAGACCATCACAGCTGGAGGTCCTGAGAGACAGATGGAAAATATCACAGCTGGAGGTCCTGAGAGACAGATGGAGAATATCACAGCTGGAAGTCCTGAGACAGACGGAGAACATCACAGCTGAAGGTCCTGAGAGACAGATGGAGAACATCACAGCTGGAGGTCCTGAGAGACAGATGGAGAACATCACAGCTGGAGGTCCTGAGAGACAGACGGAGAACATCACAGCTGCAGGTCCTGAGAGACAGATGGAGAACATCACAGCTCGAGGTCCTGAGAGACAGACGGAGAACATCACAGCTGGAGGTCCTGAGACAGACGGAGAACATCACAGCTGGAGGTCCTGAGAGACAGATGGAGAACATCACAGCTGGAGGTCCTGAGAGACAGACGGAGAACATCACAGCTGGAGGTCCTGAGACAGACGGTGAACATCACAGCTGGAGGTCCTGAGAGACAGATGGAGAACATCACAGCTGGAGGTCCTGAGAGACAGATGGAGAACATCACAGCTGGAGGTCCTGAGAGACAGACGGAGAACATCACAGCTGCAGGTCCTGAGAGACAGATGGAGAACATCACAGCTGGAGGTCCAGAGAGACAGACGGAGAACATCACAGCTGGAGGTCCTGAGACACAGATGGAGAACATCACAGCTGGAAGTCCTGAGAGACAGATGGAGAACATCACAGCTGCAGGTCCTGAGAGACAGACGGAGAACGTCACAGCTGGAGGTCCTGAGAGACAGACGGAGAACATCACAGCTGGAGGTCCTGAGACACAGATGGAGAACATCACAGCTGGAAGTCCTGAGAGACAGATGGAGAACATCACAGCTGCAGGTCCTGAGAGACAGACGGAGAACATCACAGCTGGAAGTCCTGAGAGACAGACGGAGAACGTCACAGCTGCAGGTCCTGAGAGACAGATGGAGAACATCACAGCTGGAAGTCCTGAGACAGACGGAGAACATCACAGCTGGAGGTCCTGAGAGACAGACGGAGAACATCACAGCTGGAGGTCCTGAGAGACAGATGGAGAACATCACAGCTGGAAGTCCTGAGACAGACGGAGAACATTACAGCTGGAGGTCCTGAGAGACAGACGGAGAACATCACAGCTGGAGGTCCTGAGAGACAGACGGAGAACATCACAGCTGGAGGTCCTGAGACAGACGGAGAACATCACAGCTGGAGGTCCTGAGAGACAGACGGAGAACATCACAGCTGGAGGTCCTGAGAGACAGATGGAGAACATCACAGGTGGAGGTCCTGAGAGACAGATGGAGAACATCACAGCTGCAGGTCCTGAGAGACAGATGGAGAACATCACAGCTGCAGGTCCTGAGAGACAGATGGAGAACATCACAGCTGGAAGTCCTGAGACAGACGGAGAACATCACAGCTGGAGGTCCTGAGAGACAGACGGAGAACATCACAGCTGCAGGTCCTGAGAGACAGATGGAGAACATCACAGGTGGAGGTCCTGAGAGACAGATGGAGCACGTCACAGCTGGAGGTCCTGAGACAGACGGAGAACATCACAGCTGGAGGTCCTGAGAGACAGATGGAGAACATCACAGCTGGAGGTCCTGAGAGACAGATGGAGAACATCACAGCTGCAGGTCCTGAGAGACAGATGGAGAACATCACAGCTGGAGGTCCTGAGAGACAGATGGAGAACATCACAGCTGGAGGTCCTGAGAGACAGATGGAGAACGTCACAGCTGGAGGTCCTGAGACAGACGGAGAACATCACAGGTGGAGGTCCTGAGAGACAGATGGAGAACGTCACAGCTGGAGGTCCTGAGACAGACGGAGAACATCACAGCTGCAGGTCCTGAGATACAGATGGAGAACATCACAGCTGGAGGTCCTGAGAGACAGATGGAGAACGTCACAGCTGGAGGTCCTGAGAGACAGATGGAGAACGTCACAGCTGGAGGTCCTGAGACAGACGGAGAACATCACAGGTGGAGGTCCAACCCGTCCTGAGACGGCGTCCCAACCTCCAGGTTCATCTGACTGCGAGTGCGAGCCAGCAGCAGAGCGTAACGCTGCGTCCGTCTCCCGTGAACAAACGTCCCACCTGAAGACATCCGAGAGTCAATCAATAGAGTCTTGCTGATCATTGATACGTGAGCTAAGTCATTATCTTTCCATTATTTATTTATTGATTATTATTATTCAATTCAAACCTATTTAGGGTCGCAGGCGGTGCAGCCGATCCCTACATCTACTTTTATAATATATATAATATTATACATAATATTACAGCATATTATATTATATATAATATTACAGCATATTATATTATATTACAATATATTATATTATATCAAATTCGATTCTATTTTGTTATGGAATATTATTATATATATTATATATATTATATATGATATGATATTATTTTATATTATATTATAAATCAAAATAAACTGTAAAGATTATGAAGATAATGATGATGATGGTGATGATGATGAAGCTGGTGATGATGATGGTGATGATGATGGTGATAATGATAATGATGATGATGAAGATGGTGATGGTGGCTGACCTGACGGAGCGTCCGGTCTAATGAAGACGTCGGTGTAGCCGCTCCAGTAGTGAACAGCCGTCTTCCCGTGATAATCTCTGATGTTACTGTTAGCATCTAATGAAACAAGAGAAGAAGAAGATGGTGATGATGATGATGATGGTGATGATGATGATGGTGATGATGGTGATAATGAGGATGGTGATGATGGTGATAATGAGGATGGTGATGATGATGATGATGATGATGATGGTGATGATGATGATGGTGATGATGGTGATAATGAGGATGGTGATGATGATGATGATGATGATGATGGTGATGATGATGATGGTGATGATGGTGATAATGAGGATGGTGATGATGATGATGATGATGATGATGGTAATGATGATGATGGTGATGATGATGATGATGGTGATGATGGTGATGATGATGATGGTGATGATGATGATGGTGATGATGGTGATAATGAGGATGGTGATGATGGTGATAATGAGGATGGTGATGATGATGATGATGATGATGATGGTGATGATGATGATGGTGATGATGGTGATAATGAGGATGGTGATGATGATGATGATGATGATGATGGTAATGATGATGATGGTGATGATGATGATGGTGGTGATGATGATGATGATGATGGTGATGATGATGATGGTGATGATGGTGATAATGAGGATGGTGATGATGATGATGATGGTGATGATGATGATGATGATGGTGATGATGATGATGATGATGATGATGGTGATGATGATGATGATGATGATGGTGATGATGATGATGGTGATGATGGTGATAATGATGATGATGGTGATGATGATGATGATGGTGATGATGATGATGGTGATGATGATGATGGTGATGATGATGATGGTGATGATGGTGATAATGAGGATGGTGATGATGATGATGATGATGATGGTGATGATGATGATGGTGATGATGGTGATGATGATGATGATGATGATGATGATGATGATGGTGATGGTGATGATGGTGATGATGGTGATAATGAGGATGGTGATGATGATGATGATAATGAGGATGGTGATGATGATGATGATGATGATGATGGTGATGGTGATGATGGTGATGATGGTGATAATGAGGATGGTGATGATGGTGATAATGAGGATGGTGATGATGATGATGATGATGATGGTGATGATGGTGATGATGATGATGATGATGATGATGGTGGTGATGGTGATGATGGTGATGATGGTGATAATGAGGATGGTGATGATGGTGATAATGAGGATGGTGATGATGATGATGATGATGATGATGATGGTGATGGTGATGATGGTGATGATGGTGATAATGAGGATGGTGATGATGATGATGATGGTGATGATGATGTTGATGATGGTGATGATGGTGATGATGATCACTGTCGGGGTGCTAAGGTGAGGACATTAGCCACCCTGACCTCGGATTGACCTGTCAATCACCTTGTAGCCCCGACCTAAAGCATACCCTGCTTTATGGTCTGTTCGACTCTAAATGACCATAATTTTAATAAAACATTTATATCCATGAGTCGCCCCCTGGTGGTCAGAAGAGAGAATGCAGCTTTAACACATGAAGCATAGACTTCTATACAACCAGAGGAGTCGCCCCCTGGTGGTCAGTAGAGAGAATGCAGCTTTAACACATGAAGCATAGACTTCTATACAACCAGAGGACTCGCCCCCTGGTGGTCAGGAGAGAGAATGCAGCTTTAACACATGAAGCATAGACTTCTATACAACCAGAGGACTCGCCCCCTGGTGGTCAGGAAAGAGAATGCAGCTTTAACACATGAATCATAGACTTCTATACAACCAGAGGAGTCTCCCCCTGGTGGTCAGGAGAGAGAATGCAGCTTTAACACATGAAGCATAGACTTCTATACAACCAGAGGAGTCTCCCCCTGGTGGTCAGGAGAGAGAATGCAGCTTTAACACATGAAGCATAGACTTCTATACAACCAGAGGAGTCTCCCCCTGGTGGTCAGGAGAGAGAATGCAGCTTTAACACATGAAGCATAGACTTCTATACAACCAGAGGAGTCGCCCCCTGGTGGTCAGTAGAGAGAATGCAGCTTTAACACATGAAGCATAGACTTCTATACAACCAGAGGAGTCCTGGTTCCTGGTTGAGGCTCGAGCAGAGAGAATGGTTAAAGTAAGAATCGTTCTAAACGAAGCGATGACGTCATAGACATCTACTGTAAAAGCAGCTCCTCCTGTACCGGGTCGTGTAAGGTCTTACTCCTCATTTCTCAAATTATTCAAAGTATATTTAGTGTATAATTTATATAAAGTATATATAATGTATATTTAGTATGTGAACATATACTTACTGTGGGTGTTGATGAGGGAGAGGACGACGTGCTGGTGACCGTGGATGGAGGCCAGGTGGAGAGCTGTGTAACCCTGGATACAACACACAGAGTTACTTTAAATAAAATCTAATCCTTAATAATTCATTACTGGTGTCCTTCACACTTTTCAATCATTTTCATGTGAACAAGTCATGATATATATAGTATATGTTATATATGCTATATGTTAAATATGTTTTTTTGTTCTAAATGTTATATATGTTATATGTTAAATATGTTATATATGTTATTTGTTAAATATGTTATATGTTATATGTTACATATGTTATATGTTACATATGTTTAATGTTATATATGTTATATTTTATGTTAAATATGTTATATGTTATTTATGTTATACGTTATATATGTTATATGTTACATATGTTTAATGTCATATAAAATATGTTATATTTTATGTGTTATTTGTTATATGTTATATGTTATGTATGTTATTTTTTAAATATGTTATATGTTATATATGTTAAATATGTCATATGTTAAATGTGTTATTTGTTATATATGTTATATGTAATGTATGTTATTTTTTAAATATGTTATATGTTATATATGTTAAATATGTCATATGTTAAATGTATTATTTGTTTATATGTTATATATGTTTTATGTGGTCTTATTGAGCGAGGCTCAGTGAGTTGACCTCCTTCATGCAGAGAAACATGAGGAGGATCCACTTGGACCTCCTTGGTGCTGCTGCATAGATCTGAAAAGGTCCACGAGACGTGACTCACCCCCTTCAGAGGAAAGAGGAGACAGGAGAGAGGAAATGAGAGAGGAAAGGAGAGAGGAGAGATCAAACTCATTTCACTCCTTAGTCTCAGGTTCACAAAGGTTTAGAAACTCACATGCTGGTTGTAATGGACGGTCGGAGAGGAGGAGGACGAGGATGAAGAGGAGGACGAGGAGAAGAGAGTTTAGTCAACTGGTTCCCAAACATGGAACTCCCATATTGTAACTTCATTGACTCTTTAGAGGGACGACAAACCAGACAGGGAGGTCCACACCAGAACTGTCTGGAAGGAGGAACTAAGCTAAGGTTCCACCTGTCCATCAGCAGTAACCAACATGCATACACTGATGGGAGGAGCTAAGGTTCCACCTGTCCATCAGCAGTAACCAACATTCATACACTGATGGGAGGAGCTAAGGTTCCACCTGTCCATCAGCAGTAACCAACATTCACACACTGATGGGAGGAGCTAAGGTTCCACCTGTCCATCAGCAGTAACCAACATTCACACACTGATGGGAGGAGCTAAGGTTCCACCTGTCCATCAGCAGTAATCAACATTCACACACTGATGGGAGGAGCTAAGGTTCCACCTGTCCATCAGCAGTAACTAACATTCACACACTGATGGGAGGAGCTAAGGTTCCACCTGTCCATCAGCAGTAACCAACATTCACACACTGATGGGAGGAGCTAAGGTTCCACCTGTCCATCAGCAGTAACCAACATTCACACACTGATGGGAGGAGCTAAGGTTCCACCTGTCCATCAGCAGTAACCAACATTCACACACTGATGGGAGGAGCTAAGGTTCCACCTGTCCATCAGCAGTAACAAACATTCATACACTGATGGGAGGAGCTAAGGTTCCACCTGTCCATCAGCAGTAACTAACATTCATACACTGATGGGAGGAGCTAAGGTTCCACCTGTCCATCAGCAGTAACCAAAATTCATACACTGATGGGAGGAGCTAAGGTTCCACCTGTCCATCAGCAGTAACCAACATTCACACACTGATGGGAGGAGCTAAGGTTCCACCTGTCCATCAGCAGTAACCAACATTCACACACTGATGGGAGGAGCTAAGGTTCCACCTGTCCATCAGCAGTAATCAACATTCACACACTGATGGGAGGAGCTAAGGTTCCACCTGTCCATCAGCAGTAACTAACATTCACACACTGATGGAAGGAGCTAAGGTTCCACCTGTCCATCAGCAGTAACCAACATTCACACACTGATGGGAGGAGCTAAGGTTCCACCTGTCCATCAGCAGTAACCAACATTCACACACTGATGGGAGGAGCTAAGGTTCCACCTGTCCATCAGCAGTAATCAACATTCACACACTGATGGGAGGAGCTAAGGTTCCACCTGTCCATCAGCAGTAATCAACATTCACACACTGAGGGGAGGAGCTAAGGTTCCACCTGTCCATCCGCAGTAACCAACATTCACACACTGATGGGAGGAGCTAAGGTTCCACCTGTCCATCCGCAGTAATCAACATTCACACACTGATGGGAGGAGCTAAGGTTCCACCTGTCCATCCGCAGTAATCAACATTCACACACTGATGGGAGGAGCTAAGGTTCCACCTGTCCATCCGCAGTAACCAACATTCACACACTGATGGGAGGAGCTAAGGTTCCACCTGTCCATCCGCAGTAACCAACATTCACACACTGATGGGAGGAGCTAAGGTTCCACCTGTCCATCCGCAGTAATCAACATTCACACACTGATGGGAGGAGCTAAGGTTCCACCTGTCCATCCGCAGTAATCAACATTCACACACTGATGGGAGGAGCTAAGGTTCCACCTGTCCATCCGCAGTAACCAACATTCACACACTGATGGGAGGAGCTAAGGTTCCACCTGTCCATCAGCAGCAATCAACATTCACACACTGATGGGAGGAGCTAAGGTTCCACCTGTCCATCAGCAGCAATCAACATTCACACACTGATGGGAGGAGCTAAGGTTCCACCTGTCCATCAGCAGTAAGTAACATTCATACACTGATGGGAGGAGCTAAGGTTCCACCTGTCCATCAGCAGTAAGTAACATTCAGACACTGATGGGAGGAGCTAAGGTTCCACCTGTCCATCAGGAGTAACTAACATTCACACCCTGATGGGAGGAGCTAAGGCTCCACCTGTCCATCCGCAGTAACTAACATTCACACACTGATGGGAGGAGCTAAGGTTCCACCTGTCCATCCGCAGTAACTAACATTCACACACTGATGGGAGGAGCTAAGGTTCCACCTGTCCATCAGCAGTAACCAATACTCATACACTGATGGGAGGAGCTAAGATTCCACCTGTCCATCAGCAGTAACTAACATTCACACACTGATGGGAGGAGCTAAGGTTCCACCTGTCCATCCGCAGTAACTAACATTCACACACTGATGGGAGGAGCTAAGGTTCCACCTGTCCATCCGCAGTAACTAACATTCACACACTGATGGGAGGAGCTAAGGTTCCACCTGTCCATCAGCAGTAACTAACACTCACACACCCTCTCACACACACACACACACCGCTCACACACACACCGCTCACACACACACACACACCCTCTGACACACACACACACACACCGCTCACACACACACCCTCTGACACACACACACACACACACACACCGCTCACCGATCTCACGTTGACGTCGGCTCCAGACCGGAGCATCGTGTCCACCGCCTCCTGATGGCCCTGCTTGGCTGCCCAGTGAAGCGCCGTCTGAAAACACACACACATGAACGCGCGCACACTCTTGTGCAACACGCATGCTCACACACCTTCAGTATTCTATCATAGATACGGCGACTTCAGCTTCTACTCACAACAAGAAACAAGTCAAATGCTAAGCTAACAGTAGCATTAGCCAACACTCTTTGATCAGCTGTTTGTCAGAGGACACATAAGTATATTAATTTGACATGTTAATGTGACAGCTGAGCAAAGGGCTTACTTTCATTGATTGTCTTGTATTGTTAGCGTCAGTGCTAGCTACCGTTAGCTGTGTTACTGTTTTCAGGTAGAATTAGTGTTTGTGGGTCTGGATCCTGGATTACACTTTCCTTTTGTTAATGCTGTTCATCATCTCATGTTTAAAAAGTTCCTTTCACGTTGAAACTACTTCACATGAACTCCTTTGTTCTTTTAAACTTAGTTAAAACATTAGTTTGTCTCTGTGAGTAATTTCCTCGTAAACAACTGAAAACTAAACATAATGAGCAGAGAACATTCAAAGCTTTTGACTGAGGCTCTACGGCGCTCTGATGCTAACAGTAGCATTAGCCAACATTAGCTTAGGTTGCACTAACAAACAGTAAAAGGACTGGACTTACAAACTTGACGTGTCCGAGGGATTCCAGGAGAAACAGCAAGAGAAAAAGACGTGAGACTTATGAAGCATTTAGCAATAAATGTCTTCAACGTTCTATTGTGTTCTATCGTATCGCTTCAATATGAGCATAAGACTAATGACAGAAGCCTGAAGTTGTAAAGTGTCTCATGGTCACACATGGGAGGAGCTACCAATGAGGGGAAGAGCCAACGTGATGGGAGGAGGTACCCTGATGGGAGGGGCTACCACAATGGGAGGAGCTACCAAGCAAGAACCTGCCCATGTCAACCATAATGACCATAATAATCATAGTAACCATAACCACCATTTCTGTTTAATTATACACCTGTTGCCCTGTTCTCTAGACCTCCTCCTGGTCCTGGTCTCTCCCCACCCTGTTCTCTAGACCTCCTCCTGGTCCTGGTCTCTCCCCACCCTGTTATCTAGACCTCCTCCTGGTCCTGGTCTCACCCCGACCTGTTCTCTAGACCTCCTGGTCCTGGTCTCAGCCCGCCCTGTTCTCTAGACCTCCTCCTGGTCCTGGTCTCACCCCGCCCTGTTATCTAGACCTCTTCCTGGTCCTGGTCTCACCCCGCCCTGCTAAATCTTCTCCTGGTCCTGGTCTTACGGGCCCTGTTATCTAGACCTCCTCCTGGTCCTGGTCTCACCCCGCCTTGTTAGACCTCCTCCCTCCTTGTGTTGCTGCTGTAAACTGGATCAAACAAATGGAGCCTTGTTTTCTGCTTTTTTTCCACCCGTTTAATTTCACCAACAACTGAGAGTGTGAAAATGGAGTCAGGCATCAGGGGGGAGGGAGGGATGTTTAATGGAGCTTCATTTTGTCTCAGACTGACCGCTGAGTCCGGAGAGGTGGGGGGGGGGGGCTGCTGCCAGGCTTTTCATTAGGAGGTGCTAACTGAACCCCGCCTCGCCACCGGCCTCTTCCGACACTCGCTGACAACCTGAACCCTGACAGCTCAGCGGTGAGCGGCTCCTCCTCAAGGCTCCTCATCACGGCTCCTTTCCTTCCTCCTTGGTAAAGGTACCTTGGTATGCTTGAGGGTCGTGCTGCCTCTTTGTGCCCAAATACCAAATCCAACCCAAACACACAACGGGGTGAGAGTGCTGATTCATTCTCACGTGTCACAGAAAGGAAAGGAAGCCATCAGAACATCTGACATGAGTATGAGTATATGAGTATGAGTATATGAATATGAATATGAATATGAGTATGAGTATGAGTATGAGTATGAGTATGAGTATATGAGTATGAGTATATGAATATGAATATGAATATGAGTATGAGTATGAGTATGAGTATGAGTGTATGAGTATGAGTATATGAATATGAATATGAGTATGAGTATGAGTGTATGAGTATGAGTATGAGTATGAGGATGAGTATGAGTATGAGTGTATGAGTATGAGTATGAGTATATGAATATGAGTATGAGTATGAGTGTATGAGTATGAGTGTATGAGTATGAGTATGAGTATGAGTATGAGGATGAGTATGAGTGTATGAGTATGAGTATGAGTATGAGTGTATGAGTATGAGTATGAGTATGAGTATGAGGATGAGTATGAGTATGAGTGTATGAGTATGAGTATGAGTATATGAATATGAGTATGAGTATGAGTGTATGAGTATGAGTGTATGAGTATGAGTATGAGTATGAGTATGAGGATGAGTATGAGTGTATGAGTATGAGTATGAGTATGAGTATGAGTGTATGAGTATGAGTATGAGTATGAGTGTATGAGTATGAGTGTATGAGTATGAGTGTATGAGTGTATGAGTATGAGTATGAGGATGAGTATGAGTATGAGTGTGAGTGTATGAGTATGAGTATGAGTATATGAATATGAATATGAGTATGAGTATGAGTATGAGTATGAGTATGAGTGTATGAGTATATGAGTATATGAATATGAATATGAGTATGAGTATGAGTGTATGAGTATGAGTATATGAGTATGAGTATGAGTATGAGTATATGAATATGAGTATGAGTATGAGTGTATGAGTATGAGTATGAGTATGAGGATGAGGATGAGTATGAGTATGAGTGTATGAGTATGAGTATGAGTATATGAATATGAGTATGAGTGTATGAGTATGAGTGTATGAGTATGAGTATGAGTATGAGGATGAGGATGAGTATGAGTGTATGAGTATGAGAGTATGAGTATGAGTATGAGTGTATGAGTATGAGTATGAGTATGAGTATGAGGATGAGTATGAGTATGAGTGTATGAGTATGAGTATGAGTATATGAATATGAGTATGAGTATGAGTGTATGAGTATGAGTGTATGAGTATGAGTATGAGTATGAGTATGAGTATGAGTGTATGAGTATGAGTGTATGAGTATGAGTGTATGAGTGTATGAGTATGAGTATGAGTATGAGGATGAGTATGAGTATGAGTGTATGAGTATGAGTGTATGAGTATGAGTGTATGAGTGTATGAGTATGAGTATGAGTATGAGGATGAGTATGAGGATGAGTATGAGTATGAGTGTATGAGTATGAGTGTATGAGTATGAGTGTATGAGTATGAGTGTATGAGTGTATGAGTATGAGTATGAGGATGAGGATGAGTATGAGTATGAGTGTATGAGTATGAGTATGAGTATGAGTATGAGTGTATGAGTATGAGTGTATGAGTGTATGAGTATGAGTATGAGTATGAGTATGAGTATATGAGTATGAGTATGAGGATGAGTATGAGTATGAGTGTATGAGTATGAGTGTATGAGTATGAGTGTATGAGTATGAGTATGAGTATGAGTATGAGTATGAGTGTATGAGTATGAGTATGAGTATGAGTATGAGTATGAGTGTATGAGTATGAGTATGAGTATGAGTATGAGGATGAGTATGAGTATGAGTGTATGAGTATGAGTGTATGAGTATGAGTGTATGAGTATGAGTATGAGTATGAGTATGAGTATGAGTATGAGTGTATGAGTATGAGTATGAGTATGAGTATATGAGTATGAGTATATGAGTATGAGTATGAGAGTATGAGTATGAGTGTATGAGTATGAGTATGAGTGTATGAGTGTGAGTATGAGTATGAGAGTATGAGTATGAGTGTGAGTATGAGTATGAGTGTATAAGTATGAGTGTATGAGTATGAGTATGAGTGTGAGTATGAGTATGAGTGTATGAGTATGAGTATGAGTGTATGAGTATGAGTGTGAGTATGAGTATGAGGATGAGTGTATAAGTATGAGTGTATGAGTGTATGAGTATGAGTATGAGTGTGAGTATGAGTATGAGTGTATGAGTATGAGTATGAGAGTATGAGTGTGAGTATGAGTATGAGTGTATAAGTATGAGTGTATGAGTATGAGTATGAGTGTGAGTATGAGTATGAGTGTATGAGTATGAGTATGAGTGTATGAGTATGAGTATGAGTGTATGAGTGTGAGTATGAGTATGAGTATGAGTATGAGTGTATGAGTATGAGTGTGAGTATGAGTATGAGTGTATGAGTGTGAGTATGAGTATGAGTATGAGTATGAGTGTGAGTATGAGTATGAGTGTATGAGTATGAGTGTGAGTATGAGTATGAGTGTATGAGTATGAGTATGAGTAGGAGTATGAGTATGAGTGTGAGTATGAGTATGAGTATGAGTGTGAGTATGAGTATGAGTGTATGAGTATGAGTGTGAGTATGAGTATGAGTGTATGAGTATGAGTATGAGTATGAGTATGAGTGTGAGCGGGTGCATCACTGAGTGGGGAAAACTGGTTTGAAACGTGAAGAGGTTGGCGGTGCTCAGTGAGCTTCTGTTTAGACTTAAAACCCCTTTGAACAGTCACCCAGCCATCCGGCTGCTCGGGGGCTGCCGGGGAAGAGCTAACAGAGGCTAACGCTAAAGGCTCCGCACCGGCTATGGGGGGAGGCGGGCTAACTAGCGTAACTGTCTGAGCTTCGATGGAGCGGAGCCGTGCATCTAACCCACTTAGAACTGCCTCCAACCAGCCAATGAACTACACTTGTTGCATGTACCGTTATCATTAAGGGAGGCAGAGGAATAGCTATACATGAGACACTCTGAGCAAGAGGGAGGGGGAGGGGGAGAAGAAGACATCGAGAGCTGCTAAGCTGGCAACCAGAAGTGATGCAATACGCTTACCGGAAGAGAGAGAGCGATGCGTTCAGGAACCTCACGAGATTCACAAGACTGTACGGCTGTCAAGTTTTGAGGAATAGCTCGGGCCTAGTATGAGTATGAGTATATGAATATGAGTATATGAGTATATCAGTATATGAGTATATGAGTATATGAGTATGTGAGTATGTGTATGAGAATGAGTATGCGTATATGAGTATGAGTGTATGAGTATTAGTGTATGAGTATTAGTGTATGAGTATTAGTGTGAGTATGAGTGTATGAGTATTAGTGTATGAGTATTAGTGTATGAGTATTAGTGTGAGTATGAGTGTATGAGTATTAGTGTATGAGTATTAGTGTATGAGTATTAGTGTATGAGTATTAGTGTGAGTATGAGTGTATGAGGATGAGTATTAATGTATAATAATAATAATAATTCATTTAATTTTCAATGCAGCCAAGGGGAAAGGGGGGGAGGTCCATGCAGCTAAGGGGAGGTGGGGGAGGTCCATGCAGCTAAGGGGAGGGGGGAGGTCCATGCAGCTAAGGGGAGGTGGGGGGAGGTCCATGCAGCTAAGGGGAGGTGGGGGAGGTCCATGCAGCCAAGGGGAGGTGGGGGAGGTCCATGCAGCCAAGGGGAGGTGGGGGGAGGTCCATGCAGCCAAGGGGAAAGGGGGGAGGTCCATGCAGCCAAGAGGAGGTGGGGGAGGTCCATGCAGCCAAGGGGAGGTGGGGGGAGGTCCATGCAGCCAAGGGGAGGTGGGGGGAGGTCCATGCAGCCAAGGGGAGGTGGGGGAGGTCCATGCAGCCAAGGGGAGGTGGGGGAGGTCCATGCAGCTAAGGGGAGGTGGGGGAGGTCCATGCAGCTAAGGGGAGGTGAGGGTGGGGGGTCCATGCAGCCACGGGGAGGTGGGGGAGGTCCATGCAGCCAAGGGGAGGTGGGGGAGGTCCATGCAGCCACGGGGAGGGGGGGCGCTAGCCG
>NC_046971.1:590000-640000 GCF_009769545.1 Cyclopterus lumpus | reverse complement strand
TACAAGGACCACGTGTCCCCACTGCGACAGATAGACTACCAGAGAAGTCCAGCTGAGACTCAACACTTTATCAGAGCTAAAGTTCGTACGACGATCACATTGAATGCTTTATCATAATAGCAGTTATATTCATTTTATTTTACACACACACACTCACCATGACAGAAGAGGCAGCAACACTTCTGTTATCTTCATCTTCACTCTGAAAAACAAACAACAACAACGATGATTATTAATAACTTCATTTTCAACATTTACAATGAAGCAAACACTCTGGTAGTATAACTCACAGTACTACACTCTGGTAGTATAACTCACAGTACTACACTCTGACAGTATAACTCACAGTACTACACTCTGGTAGTATAACTCACAGTACTACACTCTGACAGTATAACTCACAGTACTACACTCTGGTAGTATAACTCACAGTACTACACTCTGACAGTATAACTCACAGTACTACACTCTGGTAGTATAACTCACAGTACTACACTCTGACAGTATAACTCACAGTACTACACTCTGACAGTATAACTCACAGTACTACACTCTGGTAGTATAACTCACAGTACTACACTCTGGTAGTATAACTCACAGTACTACACTCTGACAGTATAACTCATAGTACTACACTCTGGTAGTACAACTCACAGTACTACACTCTGGTAGTATAACTCACAGTACTACACTCTGACAGTATAACTCACAGTACTACACTCTGACAGTATAACTCACAGTACTACACTCTGACAGTATAACTCATAGTACTACACTCTGACAGTATAACTCACAGTACTACACTCTGACAGTATAACTCATAGTACTACACTCTGACAGTATAACTCATAGTACTACACTCTGGTAGTACAACTCACAGTACTACACTCTGGTAGTATAACTCACAGTACTACACTCTGACAGTATAACTCACAGTACTACACTCTGACAGTATAACTCACAGTACTACACTCTGACAGTATAACTCACAGTACTACACTCTGACAGTATAACTCACAGTACTACACTCTGACAGTATAACTCACAGTACTACACTCTGACAGTATAACTCATAGTACTACACTCTGACAGTATAACTCACAGTACTACACTCTGACTTAATTATTTTCTCCTCTGATAATTATGTTGTGAATATGATGTGTAAATATTAGTGTCACATCATTCATAATATTATTTGCTATTATTACAACTTTATTCTCTAATCATTCATATTAGTTAATTATATTGTGTGATTTTCCTCAGTGTTCTAATAATTATGAATATGAGTTCATAATGCTCCTCATGAACTGACCTGAGATCAGCTGTGAGGAGCGTCTCTAATCAGAGAGGAAGAGGATGCTTTCATCTTCTTTAATTACTTATTACAATAGATGAGGTAACTACCATTACATCATCTATCGTTTCTATCACTGAGGAAGACCTTTAATCCTCTCCAACTCCTCTTCATCAGTTACAACCAGAGGCTCAGATACTCTGCTGTGTATATGTTTATTATGTAAATATGTATGTTATGGTTTATGAATATGTGGTTAAACCTCTGAACTAAAGTCTGAGCTTTGAATCCTCCTGGACCAATTTATAAACCGACAGGGATTCTCAGGGATTGAGTGCTTTGCAGAGATTTACAATGATTTATTGTAATTTACTGTAATTTAGAGTGGTTTTAAGAGTGTTACAGTGATTTACTGTAATTTACAGTGATTTGAAGATATTTACTGTGATTTACTGTAATTTACAGTGGTTTACTGTGATCAACAGTAGTTTGAAGATATTTCCTGTGATTTCCTGTAATCACAACAATTCACAGTGGTTTGAAGAAAGTTATTTTAAGTGACTTTAAGTGGCTTTAAGTGATTCAGTGATTTAGTGTTCAGCTGTTGAAAAGTTCAGATCACGTTCACTTGAACTCGGAGTGGAGGAACATTTCTGGATATGATGAATCATTTTTAATTACCAAGTAACTTTGTCTGAGCATAAGGTGATGCAGAAGTAAAGGTCTTATCTTCACGTTTCGAACCAGTTTTCCCCACTCAGCGACACACCCGCTGAGAAACCCACTCTGGTTATAGGTAGCTCCATAGTCAGAAAGGTGAAGATAGGGAAGCCAGGGACCAAAGTCATATGCATCCAAACATGGCCAAGTTGATTAGCGGACTTAATCCATGACCCAGAGTTCAGATCAGGAAGCAGAAGCAGAGTTGTAGTCTTCCACCCTTCTCTGCACTTCCATTTGAGCAGTTACCCACCCTTAACCGTAACTCTATAGAGACTGTGTCTGTCCCACGGCCACTTAAATTAATTAAATCAAAAGTAACCAGAAGAGGAGTCATACAAAATAACCTCATACAGGTTAACATCACTACTGCAACAGTGCAACAAAACAGGATAATTAAATGTGGACTCCTAAATATTAGATCTCTGTAATCTAAAGCTGTATTAGTAAATGATTTAATATCAGACAATCACATTGATTTATTGTGTCTTACTGAAACCTGGCTGAGCCATGAAGAATATGTCAACCTAAATGAATCAACTCCTCCAAGTCATATTAATACTCACATTCCTCGAGGCACCGAACGAGGAGGTGGAGGAGCAGCCATCTTTGACTCAAGCCTATTAATGAATCCTAAACCTAAATTAAACTACAACTCATTTGAAAGTCTTGTTCTTAGTCTTTCACATCCAACCTGGAAAACATTACAGCCAATCTTATTTGTTATACTGTACCAGCCACCAGGTCCATATTCAGAATTTATATCTGAATGTTTATCAAGTTTAGTCCTTAAAACTGATAAGGTTATTATTGTAGGAGATTTTAATATTCATGTGGATATTGACAATGATTGCCTTAGTACTGCATTTATCTCATTATTGGACTCGATTGGCTTCTGTCAGAGAATACAGAAACCCACTCACTGCTTTGGCCACACCCTCCACCTTGTTCTTACATATGGCATTGACATTGAGCATTTGGAGGTCTTCCCACAGAACCCTCTTCTGTCAGACCATTACCTCATAACTTTTGAGTTTATACTCCCGGAGTATACACCGTTAGTCAAAAGTTTCTACACCAGATGTCTAACTGACAGTGCTGTAGCTACATTTAAAGAAGAGATTCCTTCTGCATTTGATTCAATACCACGTCTCAATGTGACGGAGGACTCCTGTGCTAACTTTAGTCCGTCCCAGATTGATCATCTTGTCGATAGTGCTACAGGCTCACTGAGAATGACACTAGACTCGATAGCCCCACTGAAGAAGAAGACAGTGAGGCAAAGGAGGTTTGCTCCCTGGTAGAACCCTCAGACCCGCGACCTAAAGCAAACTTCACGAAAGCTTTAAAGCATATGGCGTTCCACCAATCTGGAAGAATCACGCTTAGTTTGGAGAGACAGCCTTAAAACATATAAAAAGGCTCTCCGTAATGCCAGAGCAGCCTATTACTCATCAGTAATAGAGAAAAATAAGAACAACCCCAGGGTTCTCTTTAGCACTGTAGCCAGGCTGACAGAGAGTCACAGCTCTGTGGAGCCGTGTATTCCTATAGACCTTAGTAGTAATGACTTCATGAACTTCTTCAATGAAAAGATTTGAACTATTAGAGGCAAGATTGATGATCTCTTGCCCTCAACTACTGCCGATCTGTCATCAAGAGGAGTGGCCTTGGAAACGGCTGTATGCCCTGGTGTATATTTGGATAGCTTTTCTCCCATTAACCTAGACCAATTGTCCTCAACGGTTTCTACTTCTAAACCGTCTACCTGTCTCTTAGACCCCATCCCAAGGAGGCTGCTTAAAGACGTGTTGCCTTTAATTGGCACCTCTCTGTTGGATATTGTTAATGTGTCTTTGCTAACAGGCCATGTACCACATTCCTTCAAAGGAGCTGTAATTAAACCTCTCCTGAAGAAGACCACTCTTAATCCAGAGGTGTTGGCTAACTACAGACCAATCTCTAACCTTCCCTTCCTCTCTAAGATCCTTGAGAAAGTAGTCGCAAATCAGTTGTGTGACTTCCTACATCAGAATAGTTTATTTGAGGAGTTTCAGTCAGGATTTAGAAAACACCTTAGTGCTCATAAAGGACTCATCTCTGTACTGGTATTATTAGACCTTAGTGCAGATAAAGGACTCATCTCTGTACTGGTATTATTAGACCTTAGTGCTGATAAAGGACTCATCTCTGTACTGGTCTTGTTAGACCTTAGTGCTGATAAAGGACTCATCTCTGTCCTGGTCTTGTTAGACCTTAGTGCTGATAAAGGACTCATCTCTGTCCTGGTATTATTAGACCTTAGTGCTGATAAAGGACTCATCTCTGTACTGGTATTATTAGACCTTAGTGCAGATAAAGGACTCATCTCTGTACTGGTCTTGTTAGACCTTAGTGCAGATAAAGGACTCATCTCTGTACTGGTATTATTAGACCTTAGTGCTGATAGAGGACTCATCTCCGTACTGGTCTTGTTAGACCTTAGTGCTGATAAAGGACTCATCTCTGTCCTGGTCTTGTTAGACCTTAGTGCTGATAAAGGACTCATCTCTGTACTGGTATTATTAGACCTTAGTGCTGATAAAGGACTCATCTCTGTACTGGTCTTGTTAGACTTTAGTGCTGATAAAGGACTCATCTCTGTACTGGTCTTGTTAGACCTTAGTGCTGATAAAGGACTCATCTCTGTACTGGTCTTGTTAGACCTTAGTGCTGATAAAGGACTCATCTCTGTACTGGTCTTGTTAGACCTTAGTGCTGATAAAGGACTCATCTCCGTACTGGTATTATTAGACCTTAGTGCTGCGTTCGACACCATTGATCATGACATCCTATTACAGAGACTGGATCAGTCGATTGGCATTTCAGGTACCGCACTAAGTTGGTTTAAATCCTATTTATCAGATCGATCTCAATTTGTATTTGTAAACGATGAAGCCTCAATGACCACCAACGTTAATCACGGAGTTCCACAAGGTTCTGTGCTTGGACCAATTTTATTTACCTTATATATGCTTCCTTTGGGCAATATTATCAGGAAACACTCCATAAACTTTCATTGCTATGCAGACAATACTCAATTATATCTATCGATCAAACCAGAGGAGACCAACCAGCTCGCTAAAATTCAAGAATGTCTTAAAGACATAAAAACATGGATGACCTCCAACTTCCTGATGTTAAACTCAGACAAAACTGAAGTTATTTTACTGGCCCTGAACACCTCAGAGATCAATTATCTGGTGATGTGGTTTCTGTAGATGGCATTTCCCTGGCATCCAACACCACTGTAAAGAATCTCTAGTTATCTTTGACCGAGACTTGTCCTTTAACTCCACGTTAAGCAAATCTCAAGGATTGCATTTTTTCATCTACGTAACATTTCAAAAATCAGACACATCTTGTCCCAAAAAGATGCAGAAAAGCTGGTTCACGCGTTTGTTACTTCCAGACTAGATTACTGCAACTCCTTATTATCAGGCTGCTCTAATAAGTCTCTTAAGTCCCTCCAGTTGATCCAGAATGCTGCAGCTCGTGTACTCACAAAAACTAAGAAAAGAGATCACATTACTCCTGTATTAGCTGCTCTGCACTGGCTCCCTGTAAAATCAAGAATCACATTTAAAATTCTTCTCCTCACCTACAAAGCCTTGATTGGTGATGCACCATCATATCTTAAGGAGCTTGTAGTACCATATTGCTCCACTAGAGAGCTACTCACTAAATGCGGGGCTACTTGTGGTTCCTAGAGTCCTAAAAAGTAGGATGGGAGCCAGAGCCTTCAGTTATCAAGCTCCTCTTTTATGGAACCAGCTTCCACTTTCAGTCCAGGAGGCAGACACAGTCACCTCATTCAAGAATAGACTTAAGACTTTCCTCTTTAATAGTGCTTATAGTTAGGGCTGAATCAGGTTTGCCCTGGTCCAGCCCCTTGATATGCTGCTATAGGCTTATAGGCTGCTGGGTGATGTTTTAGGATACACTGAGCACCTATCTCCTCTTCTCTCTCTCCTTATGGATGAATTTACATCTCTCCATTGCATCTTATTAACTCTGCTTCCTCCCCGGAGTCGTTGTGACTTCACGTCTCATAGGGTCCATTGGACCTGGAGGTGTCTGATGCTGGTGAGGCGGCCTCCCATTGGCCCTGCTGATGCCCCGCCCCCCCTCCTCTCTACCTCCTTCTGTTTCATGGATTGGAGTTCCATTCATACATTGTCATATTCACGTAATGTGTTTATGTAACTCTGTAACTCTGTTCATCTGGTCACATGACATCTATTCATCTGTCCATCCGGGGAGAGGGATCCTCCTCATTTGCTCTCCTGAAGGTTTCTTCCCTTTTTTCCTTGTCAAAGGTTATTTTTGGGGAGTTTTTCCTGATCCGATGTGAGGTCAAAGGTCAGTGATGTCGTATGTGTACAGATTGTAAAGCCCTCTGAGGGGAGGTTGTGATTTGTGATATTGGGCTATACAAAATAAACAGAATTGAATTGAATTGAATTATCTTCAGCAGGTTTCTCTGCTGCTGCTGAATATCAGACTTTATGGGTCTTCAATAAAGGACACTTATATGGCATTAATATTGTGAATTATATTATAATCATATAATATTAACATCATTCTAAACGTGTTCACGCTGGTCATTTACACAATTTTTTGAACGCCAGAGACTTTGAATCAGAAGAAGTTCACTGATACAAGAAAGTTAACTTAAAAATATAGAGATCTATATATAGATCTATGTATATATATATGTATATATGTATATATTTATATATACAAATATATGTAGATCTATATATATATGTACATATATATATATATATATATATATATATATATGTATATATATATATATATAGAGAGAGAGAGAGAGAGATCTCTCTATATATATGTATATATATATACATATGTCATGTGACCAGATGAACACTAGATGTCATGTGACCAGATGAACAATAGATGTCATGTGACCAGATGAACAATAGATGTCATGTGACCAGATGAACACTAGATGTCATGTGACAGAAGAACAATAGATGTCATGTGACCAGATGAACATTATGTCATGTGACCAGATGAACAATAGATGTCATGTGACCAGATGAACAATAGATGTCATGTGACCAGATGAACAATAGATGTCATGTGACAGAAGAACAATAGATGTCATGTGACCAGATGAACACTAGATGTCATGTGACCAGATGAACAATAGATGTCATGTGACAGAAGAACAATAGATGTCATGTGACCAGATGAACACTAGATGTCATGTGACCAGATGAACAATAGATGTCATGTGACAGAAGAACAATAGATGTCATGTGACCAGATGAACAATAGATGTCATGTGACCAGATGAACACTAGATGTCATGTGACCAGATGAACAATAGATGTCATGTGACCAGATGAACACTAGATGTCATGTGACCAGATGAACAATAGATGTCATGTGACCAGATGAACAATAGATGTCATGTGACCAGATGAACAATAGATGTCATGTGACAGAAGAACAATAGATGTCATTTGACCAGATGAACACTAGATGTCATGTGACCAGGTGAACAATAGATGTCATGTGACCAGATGAACAATAGATGTCATGTGACCAGAAGAACAATAGATGTCATGTGACCAGATGAACAATAGATGTAATGTGACAGAAGAACAATAGATGTCATGTGACCAGATGAACACTAGATGTCATGTGACAGAAGAACAATAGATGTCATGTGACCAGATGAACAATAGATGTAATGTGACCAGATGAACAGTAGATGTCATGTGACCAGATGAACAATAGATGTCATGTGACCAGATGAACAGTAGATGTCATGTGACCAGATGAACACTAGATGTCATGTGACCAGATGAACAGAGTTACAGAATTACATAAACACATTTAAATTGATATGACCCCCCCCCTGAACTACCAGATAATGAATTCAACTCCCCCCAACTCTCCAGAACAAAGGGCCTCCATACGTTAACAAAAGCCTCTTCCACTGCTCCATCTATTCGTGGAAACACAGATCCTCTGACAACAGAGACTCACTCCTCTCACCATCTTGCGGTGGCCCAGATGAACAATAGATGTCATGTGACCATGTGACCAGATGACCAATTGATGTCATGTGACCAGATGAACAATAGATGTCATGTGACCAGATGAACACTAGATGTCATGTGACAGAAGAACAATAGATGTCATGTGACCAGATGAACAATAGATGTCATGTGACCAGATGAACAATAGGATGTCATGTGACCAGATGAACAATAGATGTCATGTGACCATGTGACCAGATGACCAATTGATGTCATGTGACCAGATGAACAATAGATGTCATGTGACCAGATGAACACTAGATGTCATGTGACCAGATGAACAATAGATGTCATGTGACCAGATGAACAATAGATGTCATGTGACCAGATGAACAATAGATGTCATGTGACCAGATGAACAATAGATGTCATGTGACCAGATGAACACTAGATGTCATGTGACCAGATGAACACTAGATGTCATGTGACCAGATGAACAATAGATGTCATGTGACCAGATGAACACTAGATGTCATGTGACCAGATGAACACTAGATGTCATGTGACCAGATGAACACTAGATGTCATGTGACCAGATGAACACTAGATGTCATGTGACCAGATGAACACTAGATGTCATGTGACCAGATGAACACTAGATGTCATGTGACCAGATGAACAATAGATGTCATGTGACCCGATGAACAATAGATGTCATGTGACCAGATGAACACTAGATGTCATGTGACCAGATGAACAGAGTTACAGAATTACATAAACACATTTAAATTGATATGACCCCCCCCCTGAACTACCAGATAATGAATTCAACTCCCCCCAACTCTCCAGAACAAAGGGCCTCCATACGTTAACAAAAGCCTCTTCCACTGCTCCATCTATTCGTGGAAACACAGATCCTCTGACAACAGAGACTCACTCCTCTCACCATCTTGCGGTGGCCCTTTTGGAAGCCAATTGTTCCGACTCATTGGTGGCGTTTACCAGGGGGGGGGGGGGGGGGGGGGGTAATTCTGGTTGAAGGAACCTTTTACAGCTCAGATGAAATCCTCCAATTTGATCTTCATTAGCATAATATAATATTTGTTTCATCCGTCAGAGCTCTTTGATGAAGGTTATTAATAAACAAAGATATTGATCCCTGGAGGTTAACTCACAGAGACAGAGAGACTCTACTCAAAAAGAAAATCAATTCAAGATAAATACAACACAACACACGCATCTGTTTATGCATGAAAACATCTGTAATCAGCTGTGGCTCTTATTGTGTACCTGGTTATGGTAATGATGGACCTGATTGTGGTAATTATCGACCTGCTTATGGAAATTGTGTACCTGGTTATGGTAATTATGGACCTGGTTCAGGTAATTATGGACCTGGTTATGTTAATTGTGTACTTGGTTATGTTAATTATGGACCTGATTATGGTAATGATGTACCTTATTATGGTAATGATGTACCTGGTTATGGTCATTTTTGACCATAACCAGGTATGTTTCAAGTGTTTTTATTGTGTGAAGTGTTTTTATTGTGTGAAGTGTTTTTATTGTGTGAAGTGTTTTCATTGTGTGAAGTGTTTTTATTGTGTGAAGTGTTTTTATTGTGTGAAGTGTTTTCATTGTGTGAAGTGTTTTTATTGTGTGAAGTGTTTTCATTGTGTGAAGTGTTTTTATTGTGTGAAGTGTTTTTATTGTGTGAAGTGTTTTCATTGTGTGAAGTGTTTTTATTGTGTGAAGTGTTTTTATTGTGTGAAGTGTTTTTATTGTGTGAAGTGTTTTTATTGTGTGAAGTGTTTTCATTGTGTGAAGTGTTTTTATTGTGTGAAGTGTTTTTATTGTGTGAAGTGTTTTCATTGTGTGAAGTGTTTTTATTGTGTGAAGTGTTTTTATTGTGTGAAGTGTGTGAAGTGTTTTTATTGTGTGAAGTGTGTGAAGTGTTTTCATTGTGTGAAGTGTTTTCATTGTGTGAAGTGTTTTCATTGTGTGAAGTGTTTTTATTGTGTGAAGTGTTTTCATTGTGTGAAGTGTTTTTATTGTGTGAAGTGTGTGAAGTGTTTTCATTGTTTGAAGTGTTTTTATTGTGTGAAGTGTTTTCATTGTGTGAAGTGTTTTCATTGTGTGAAGTGTTTTCATTGTGTGAAGTGTTTTTATTGTGTGAAGTGTTTTCATTGTGTGAAGTGTTTTTATTGTGTGAAGTGTGTGAAGTGTTTTTATTGTGTGAAGTGTTTTCATTGTGTGAAGTGTTTTTATTGTGTGAAGTGTGTGAAGTGTTTTTATTGTGTGAAGTGTGTGAAGTGTTTTTATTGTGTGAAGTGTTTTTATTGTGTGAAGTGTTTTCATTGTGTGAAGTGTTTTTATTGTGTGAAGTGTTTTCATTGTGTGAAGTGTTTTTATTGTGTGAAGTGTTTTCATTGTGTGAAGTGTTTTTATTGTGTGAAGTGTTTTTATTGTGTGAAGTGTTTTTATTGTGTGAAGTGTTTTTATTGTGTGAAGTGTTTTTATTGTGTGAAGTGTTTTCATTGTGTGAAGTGTTTTTATTGTGTGAAGTGTTTTTATTGTGTGAAGTGTTTTTATTGTGTGAAGTGTTTTTATTGTGTGAAGTGTGTGAAGTGTTTTCATTGTGTGAAGTGTGTGAAGTGTTTTCATTGTGTGAAGTGTTTTCATTGTGTGAAGTGTTTTCATTGTGTGAAGTGTTTTTATTGTGTGAAGTGTTTTCATTGTGTGAAGTGTTTTCATTGTGTGAAGTGTTTTTATTGTGTGAAGTGTTTTTATTGTGTGAAGTGTTTTCATTGTGTGAAGTGTTTTTATTGTGTGAAGTGTTTTCATTGTGTGAAGTGTTTTCATTGTGTGAAGTGTTTTTATTGTGTGAAGTGTTTTCATTGTGTGAAGTGTTTTTATTGTGTGAAGTGTTTTTATTGTGTGAAGTGTTTTTATTGTGTGAAGTGTGTGAAGTGTTTTTATTGTGTGAAGTGTTTTTATTGTGTGAAGTGTTTTTATTGTGTGAAGTGTTTTCATTGTGTGAAGTGTTTTTATTGTGTGAAGTGTTTTCATTGTGTGAAGTGTTTTCATTGTGTGAAGTGTTTTTATTGTGTGAAGTGTTTTCATTGTGTGAAGTGTTTTTATTGTGTGAAGTGTTTTTATTGTGTGAAGTGTTTTCATTGTGTGAAGTGTTTTTATTGTGTGAAGTGTTTTTATTGTGTGAAGTGTGTGAAGTGTTTTCATTGTGTGAAGTGTTTTCATTGTGTGAAGTGTTTTTATTGTGTGAAGTGTTTTCATTGTGTGAAGTGTTTTTATTGTGTGAAGTGTTTTTATTGTGTGAAGTGTTTTTATTGTGTGAAGTGTTTTTATTGTGTGAAGTGTTTTCATTGTGTGAAGTGTTTTCATTGTGTGAAGTGTTTTTATTGTGTGAAGTGTGTGAAGTGTTTTCATTGTGTGAAGTGTTTTCATTGTGTGAAGTGTTTTTATTGTGTGAAGTGTTTTCATTGTGTGAAGTGTTTTTATTGTGTGAAGTGTGTGAAGTGTTTTCATTGTGTGAAGTGTTTTTATTGTGTGAAGTGTTTTTATTGTGTGAAGTGTGTGAAGTGTTTTCATTGTTTCAAGTGTTTTCATTGTGTGAAGTGTTTTTATTGTGTGAAGTGTTTTCATTGTGTGAAGTGTTTTCATTGTGTGAAGTGTTTTTATTGTGTGAAGTGTTTTTATTGTGTGAAGTGTTTTCATTGTGTGAAGTGTTTTTATTGTGTGAAGTGTGTGAAGTGTTTTCATTGTGTGAAGTGTTTTTATTGTGTGAAGTGTTTTTATTGTGTGAAGTGTGTGAAGTGTTTTCATTGTTTCAAGTGTTAGCAGTGCTAGCACTGTTATCTACGAGCAGCCGGCCATGTTGAGAGCCGTTGGGAGTCAATAAAATGCTCCCGTCGTCGGCTCTCAGTACTTTAATAGTTGTCATCTCTTCTTTGTTTTCTGAGATTGTGCTCAGCTGTTCTAGCTCTAGTTCATAGTTGTCTCAGTATGAAGCTTGTCAGCTGACCTGTTAAATCACGAGGACGCGAGCCTGCTGCTGATTAACGGAACGTCTGGCTCACATTAACATATTAATGGAGATTGTGCTGATCTCCCAGGACTCTATGCTTTGTGATATATGGCCTCTCATTCACCGCCGCCTGATTGTTGGAGAAATGAAAAAGCCGTTCTGAAAGGAGTCGCCCGCTCAGCGGCACGGCCCTCGATGTCGTAGCCTCTGAGAGGTCACCGGAGGTCAAAGGAATTATGATTAGGTTTGGTGACCCCTCCGTAAAGAGGCCAGTGATGAAAGTGGATCGTTTTGTTAGGAGTTGTTCAGTTCACCAGGTTCATCGGGACAAGATGGAGGTTGTGTCTTTTGTTTCTTTATTTCTTTAGTTCTTCTCTCAGAGAGCTTCTCTGGTTTCAGAAGCCACTCGGTGGATGTAAATGATGTAAATGATGTAAATGTGAGCTGAGATCACTGAACACGTCCTGATGCAGTTCATTATTCTGTTTGATTATTATTATTATTATTAGTAACAAATCATGAAGATGTTTTGTTTTAGAGGAGAGACATCTGTATTGAATTATAGTGACCGGTGTTTCTGTTATTTTGTCCACCCCTCTGCAGGTCTGCTTTATGAGACCGTACCTAATAAACTGGAACATGGTTTATTTTAAACTCTCCAATTTGTCAGCACCCATCAATATATATTTATAAATATATACATAATAATAACGTATATATTTATATATACGTTATTATTATTATTATATTCTGAATAAATCTATGATATATCTATATATATTTATATATATATTTATATACATATATATATATTTATATATATATATATATATTCAGATCACAGAATATCTGAGATCTGTAGATCTGTATATATATCTATAGATATAGATATCTATAGATATATCTATATCTAGCTATCTATCTATATATATAGATAGATAGATACATATATATATATATGTATATATATCTATATATATATATATATTATGGTCCACACTCACCATCCTGGAGACGGACCCCTCGCTCCTCAGGGACTGCAGGTCGGAGCAGGACGTGTCTCCTCCGTCAGGGCTCAGACTGGGATCTGGGGGGACCACAGGGGATACCAGGTCTGCAGGTCTTTGTGGTTCTGGAGTCTGTGCTGGTCGGACTGATGCTGATCGCAGAGCCTGAAGAACGATTCAATTGGGGCTTTACAATGTGTACGCATACGACATCCCATGATAACAACCCAGGTTATTTAATTACAGATGATGCTGCTGAAATCTTCTTCATGGAAACACTTTCAAATACACGAGAATCAAGTAAGACCAGGAGAGGAGTTGAACTTTGACCCCGGCTGCTCAAGACCGGACTGAACCGTACGCCTGAGTGAGTTCTGCTTCAGTCGAGATCGGCTGAGCGACCGACGCCTCAAAGGTTTAGAGAGGGAACCAAACACCAGACCATCACAAACAAACCGCTAAAGAACGTTGGTCTCCTGAACCTAAAGAACGTTGGTCTCCTGAACCTAAAGAACGTTGGTCTCCTGAACCTAAAGAACGTTGGTCTACCTAAAGAACGTTGGTCTCCTGAACCTAAAGAACGTTGGTCTCCTGAACCTAAAGAACGTTGGTCTCCTGAACCTAAAGAACGTTGGTCTCCTGAACCTAAAGAACGTTGGTCTACCTAAAGAACGTTGGTCTCCTGAACCTAAAGAACGTTGGTCTCCTGAACCTAAAGAACACACCTTCCTCCTGCAGCTCCACACACACACCTTCCTCCTACAGCTCCACACACACACCTTCCTCCTGCAGCTCCACACACACACCTTCCTCCTGCAGCTCCACACACACACCTTCCTCCTACAGCTCCACACACACACCTTCCTCCTGCAGCTCCACACACACACCTTCCTCCTACAGCTCCACACACACACCTTCCTCCTGCAGCTCCACACACACACCTTCCTCCTACAGCTCCACACACACACCTTCCTCCTACAGCTCCACACACACACCTTCCTCCTACAGCTCCACACACACCACCTTCCTCCTACAGCTCCACACACACACCTTCCTCCTGCAGCTCCACACACACCTTCCTCCTACAGCTCCACACACACACCTTCCTCCTACAGCTCCACACACACACCTTCCTCCTGCAGCTCCACACACACACCTTCCTCCTGCAGCTCCACACACACCTTCCTCCTGCAGCTCCACACACACACCTTCCTCCTACAGCTCCACACACACACCTTCCTCCTACAGCTCCACACACACACCTTCCTCCTACAGCTCCACACACACACCTTCCTCCTGCAGCTCCACACACACACCTTCCTCCTACAGCTCCACACACACCTTCCTCCTGCAGCCACACACACACCTTCCTCCTGCAGCCACACACACACCTTCCTCCTGCAGCTCCACACACACACCTTCCTCCTACAGCCACACACACACCTTCCTCCTGCAGCTCCACACACACACCTTCCTCCTGCAGCTCCACACACACCTTCCTCCTACAGCTCCACACACACACCTTCCTCCTGCAGCTCCACACACACACCTTCCTCCTGCAGCTCCACACACACACCTTCCTCCTGCAGCTCCACACACACCTTCCTCCTACAGCTCCACACACACACCTTCCTCCTGCAGCTCCACACACACACCTTCCTCCTGCAGCTCCACACACACCTTCCTCCTACAGCTCCACACACACACCTTCCTCCTGCAGCTCCACACACACACCTTCCTCCTGCAGCTCCACACACACACCTTCCTCCTGCAGCTCCACACACACACCTTCCTCCTGCAGCTCCACACACACACCTTCCTCCTACAGCTCCACACACACACCTTCCTCCTGCAGCTCCACACACACCACCTTCCTCCTACAGCTCCACACACACCTTCCTCCTGCAGCTCCACACACACACCTTCCTCCTGCAGCTCCACACACACACCTTCCTCCTGCAGCTCCACACACACACCTTCCTCCTACAGCTCCACACACACACCTTCCTCCTGCAGCTCCACACACACACCTTCCTCCTGCAGCTCCACACACACCTTCCTCCTACAGCTCCACACACACACCTTCCTCCTGCAGCTCCACACACACACCTTCTCATATCACTTCCATTGTCCACGCTGTCCTTCTCAACTAATTAGCATATGAGAGCTTGTTTACAGCTCCACAAGATGTCCGCTGCCTCGTCTTCACGCCTCGGCCTGTTGACTACGATTAGAGGAACATCTCAAGGAGGCGGAGCTCCAACTGTTGAGGGTCCCAGGAGAGCTCATTAGGCCCCCAGTCACACACACACATATACACACTTATACACACAGTGACACGTATCTACACTTATACACACATATATACATATATATACATATGTACACTTATACACACACATATATATATATATATATATATATATACATATACATATACACACTTATGCACACAGTGACACATATGTACACTTATACACACACATATATATACATACACATATACACTTATATACACATATATATACATATACACACTTATACACACATATATATACATACACATATACACTTATACACACATATATATACATATACACACTTATACACACATCTATATACATATACACACTTATACACACATATATATACATATACACTTATACACACATATATACATATACACACTTATACACACATATATAAATACATATACACTTATACACACATATATATACATATACACACTTATACACACATCTATATACATATACACACTTATACACACATATATATACATATACACTTATACACACATATATACATATACACACTTATACACACATATATAAATACATATACACTTATACACACATATATATACATATACACACTTATACACACATATATATATATACATATACACACTTATACACACATCTATATACATATACACACTTATACACACATATATATACATATAAACTTATAAACACATATATACATATACACACTTATACACATATATATATATATACATATACACACTTATACACACAGTGACATATATAGACATGAAGTTTCATTCACGAACAATAGAAACAGAGTAGAGTTTGGTCCTGGTCATATTTAGCTTAACGTACAGCAGTTACCTTTGTCACATGAAAGGAAAGCCAAAAGACATTATATACACTACACCGTACATTATCTATACTATATACACTACACCGTACATTATCTATACTATATACACTACACCGTACATTATCTATACTATATACACTACACCGTACATTATCTATACTATATACACTACACCGTACATTATCTATACTATATACACTACACAGTACATTATCTATACTATATACACTACACCGTACATTATCTATACTATATACACTACACAGTACATTATCTATACTATATACACTACACCGTACATTATCTATACTATATACACTACACAGTACATTATCTATACTATATACACTACACCCTACATTATATATACTACATACACTACACCGTATGTTATCTATACTATATACACGATACCGTACATTATATATACTACATACACTACACAGTACATTATCTATACTTTATACACTACACAGTACATTATATATACTATATACACTACGCCGTACATTATATATAATACATACACTACACCGTATGTTATCTATACTATATACACTATACCGTACATTATATATACTATATACACTACACCGTACGTTATCTATTCTATATACACTACACCCTGCACTATATACTGCACGCTACACAATATACAACACCCTCCACTATAAACCCTACACCTTACACTACATACTTCACCCTACACAATATATGACACCCTACACTATATACTACACCCTACACAATATACGACACCCTACACTATATACCCTACACTATGTACTACACCCTACACTATGTACTACACCCTACACAGTATAATACACCCTTCACTATATACTTCATCCTACACTATGTACTACACCCTACACTATATACACTACACCCTACACTATATATACTACACTCTACACTATATACACTACACCCTACACTATATACTTAACCCACACTATGTACTTCACCCTACACTACATACACTACACCCTACACTATATACTACACTATATACTTCACCCTGCACTATGTAGTACACCCTACACTATATACACTACACCCTACACAATATACTACACCCTACACTATATACACTACACCCTACACAATATACTACACCCTACACTACATACACTACACACTACACTATATACACTACACCATACACTACACCCTACACTATATACACTACACCATACACTACACCCTACACTATATACACTACACAGTACATTATATATACTATATACACTACACCGTACATTATATACACTACACCCTACACTATATACACTACACTCTACACTATATACACTACACCCTACACTATATATACTACACCATACACTACACCCTACACAATATACTACACCCTACACTACATACACTACACACTACACTATATACACTACACCATACACTACACCCTACACTATATACACTACACCATACACTACACCCTACACTATATACACTACACAGTACATTATATATACTACACCCTACACTATATACACTACACTCTACACTATATACACTACACCCTACACTATATATACTACACCATACACTACACCCTACACTATATATACTACACCATACACTACACCCTACACAATATACTACACCCTACACTACATACACTACACACTACACTATATACACTACACCATACACTACACCCTACACTATATACACTACACCATACACTACACCCTACACTATATACACTACACAGTACATTATATATACTACACCCTACACTATATACACTACACTCTACGCTATATACACTACACCCTACACTATATATACTACACCATACACTACACCCTACACTATATACACTACACCGTACATTATATACACTACACCCTACACTATATACACTACACTCTACACTATATACACTACACCCTACACTATATATACTACACCATACACTACACCCTACACTATATACTACACCCTACACAATATACGACACCCTACACTATATACTATACCCTACACAATATACGACACCCTACACTATATACTACACCCTACACAATATACGACACCCTACACTATAGACCCTACACTATGTACTACACCCTACACTATGTACTACACCCTACACAGTATAATACACCCTTCACTATATACTTCATCCTACACTATGTACTACACCCTACACTATATACACTACACCCTACACTATATATACTACACTCTACACTATATACACTACACCCTACACTATATACTTAACCCACACTATGTACTTCACCCTACACTACATACACTACACCCTACACTATATACTACACTATATACTTCACCCTGCACTATGTAGTACACCCTACACTATATACACTACACCCTACACAATATACTACACCCTACACTACATACACTACACACTACACTATATACACTACACCATACACTACACCCTACACTATATACACTACACCATACACTACACCCTACACTATATACACTACACAGTACATTATATATACTATATACACTACACCGTACATTATATACACTACACCCTACACTATATACACTACACTCTACACTATATACACTACACCCTACACTATATATACTACACCATACACTACACCCTACACAATATACTACACCCTACACTACATACACTACACACTACACTATATACACTACACCATACACTACACCCTACACTATATACACTACACCATACACTACACCCTACACTATATACACTACACAGTACATTATATATACTACACCCTACACTATATACACTACACTCTACACTATATACACTACACCCTACACTATATATACTACACCATACACTACACCCTACACTATATACACTACACCGTACATTATATACACTACACCCTACACTATATACACTACACTCTACACTATATACACTACACCCTACACTATATATACTACACCATACACTACACCCTACACTATATACTACACCCTACACAATATACGACACCCTACACTATATACTATACCCTACACAATATACGACACCCTACACTATATACTACACCCTACACAATATACGACACCCTACACTATATACCCTACACTATGTACTACACCCTACACTATGTACTACACCCTACACAGTATAATACACCCTTCACTATATACTTCATCCTACACTATGTACTACACCCTACACTATATACACTACACCCTACACTATATATACTACACTCTACACTATATACACTACACCCTACACTATATACTTAACCCACACTATGTACTTCACCCTACACTACATACACTACACCCTACACTATATATACTACACTCTACACTATATACACTACACCCTACACTATATACTTAACCCACACTATATACTTCACCCTGCACTATGTAGTACACCCTACACTATATACACTACACCCTACACAATATACTACACCCTACACTACATACACTACACACTACACTATATACACTACACCATACACTACACCCTACACTATATACACTACACCATACACTACACCCTACACTATATACACTACACAGTACACTATATATACTATATACACTACACCGTACATTATATACACTACACCCTACACTATATACACTACACTCTACACTATATACACTACACCCTACACTATATATACTACACCATACACTACACCCTACACTACATACACTACACACTACACTATATACACTACACCATACACTACACCCTACACTATATACACTACACCATACACTACACCCTACACTATATACACTACACAGTACATTATATATACTACACCCTACACTATATACACTACACTCTACACTATAAACACTACACCCTACACTATATATACTACACCATACACTACACCCTACACTATATATACTACACCATACACTACACCCTACACAATATACTACACCCTACACTACATTCACTACACACTACACTATATACACTAC
This sequence comes from Cyclopterus lumpus, assembly GCF_009769545.1. Taxonomy (NCBI): domain Eukaryota; kingdom Metazoa; phylum Chordata; class Actinopteri; order Perciformes; family Cyclopteridae; genus Cyclopterus; species Cyclopterus lumpus. The sequence continues at coordinate 619,762 of NC_046971.1, read as the reverse complement.
ACCATACACTACACCCTACACTATATACACTACACCATACACTACACCCTACACTATATACACCACACAGTACATTATATATACTACACCCTACACTATATACACTACACTCTACACTATATACACTACACCCTACACTATATATACTACACCATACACTACACCCTACACTATATACACTACACCGTACATTATATACACTACACCCTACACTATATACACTACACTCTACACTATATACACTACACCCTACACTATATATACTACACCATACACTACACCCTACACTATATATACTACACCATACACTACACCCTACACTATATACACTACACCCTACACTGTATACACTACACTCTACACTATATACACTACACCCTACACTATATACACTACACCCTACAGTATATACACTACACTCTACACTATATACACTACACCCTACACTATATACATTACACCCTACACTATATACACTACACCCTACACTATATACACTACACCCTACACTATGTACACTACACCCTACACTATATACACTACACCCTACACTATATACACTACACCCTAGACTATATATACTACACCCTACACTATATACACTACACCCTACACTATATACATTACACCCTACACTATATACACTACACCCTACACTATATATACTACACCATACACTACACCCTACACTATATACACTACACTATATACACTACACCCTGAACTATATACACATAACCATACACAATATACTACATCCTACACTATATACACTACACCATAGATTATATACCCTACACTATATATACTACACCTTACACTGTATATACTACACCCTACACTATATACATTACACCCTACACTATATACACTACACCCTACACTATGTACACTACACCCTACACTATATACACTACACCCTACACTATATACACTACACCATAACACTACACCCTACACTATATACACTACACCCTACACTATATATTCTACACCCTACACTATATACACTACACCATACACTACACCCTACACTATATACACTACACCCTACACTATATACACTACACCCTACACTATATACACTACACCCTACACTATATACACTACACCCTACACTATATACACTACACCCTACACTATATACACGACACCCTACACTATATACACTACACCATACACTACACCCTACACTATATACACTACACCCTACACTATATACACTACACCATACACTACACCCTACACTATATACACTACACCCTACACTATATACACTACACCCTACACTATATATACTACACCCTACACTATATACACTACACCCTACACTATATACTACACCCTACACTATATATACTACACCCCACACTATATACACTACACCCTACACTATATACTTAACCCACACTATGTACTTCACCCTACACTATATACTACACTATATACTTCACCCTGCACTATGAAGTACACCCTACACTATATACACTACACCCTACACTATATACTACACCCTACACTACATACACTACACACTACACTATATACACTACACCATACACTACACCCTACACTATAAACACTACACAGTACATTATATATACTATATACACTACACCCTACACTATATACACTACACCCTACACTATATACACTAAACCCTACAGTATATACACTACACTCTACACTATATACACTACACCCTACACTATATACACTACACCCTACAGTATATACACTACACTCTACACTATATACACTACACCCTACACTATATACATTACACCCTACACTATATACACTACACCCTACACTATATACACTACACCCTACACTATGTACACTACACCCTACACTATATACACTACACCCTACACTATATACACTACACCCTACAGTATATACACTACACTCTACACTATATACACTACACCCTACACTATATACATTACACCCTACACTATATACACTACACCCTACACTATATACACTACACCCTACACTATATATACTACACCATACACTACACCCTACACTATATACACTACACTATATACACTACACCCTACACAATATACTACATCCTACACTATATACACTACACCATAGATTATATACCCTACACTATATATACTACACCTTACACTATATATACTACACCCTACACTATATACACTACACCCTACACTATATACACTACACCCTACACTATGTACACTACACCCTACACTATATACACTACACCCTACACTATATACACTACACCATAACACTACACCCTACACTATATACACTACACCCTACACTATATATTCTACACCCTACACTATATACACTACACCATACACTACACCCTACACTATATACACTACACCCTACACTATATATACTACACCCTACACTATATACACTACACCCTACACTATATACACTACACCATACACTACACCCTACACTATATACACTACACCCTACACTATATACACTACACCCTACACTATATACACGACACCCTACACTATATATACTACACCCTACACTATATACACGACACCCTACACTATATACACTACACCCTACACTATATATACTACACCCTACACTATATACACTACACCATACACTACACCCTACACTATATACACTACACCCTACACTATATACACTACACCCTACACTATATACACTACACCCTACACTATATATACTACACCCTACACTATATACACTACACCCTACACTATATACACTACACCATACACTACACCCTACACTATATATACTACACCCTACACTATATATACTACACCCTACACTATATACACTACACCCTACACTATATACACTACACCCTACACTATATATACTACACCCTACACTATATACACTACACCATACACTATATACACTACACCATATACTACACCCTACACTATATACACTACACCCTACACTATATACACTACACCATACACTACACCCTACACTATATTTACTACACTCTACACTATATACACTACACCCTAGACTATATATACTACACCCTACACTATATACACTACACCCTACACTATATACACTACACCATACACTATATACACTACACCATATACTACACCCTACACTATATACACTACACCATATACTACACCCTACACTATATACACTACACCCTACACTATATATACTACACCCTACACTATATACACTACACCCTACACTATATACACTACACCATACACTATATACACTACACCATATACTACACCCTACACTATATACACTACACCATACACTATATACACTACACCATATACTATATTTACTATACCCTACACTATATACACTACACCCTAGACTATATATACTACACCCTACACTATATACACTTCACCCTACACTATATACACTACACCCTAGACTATATATACTACACCCTACACTATATACACTACACCCTACACTATATACACTACACCATACACAATATACTACACCCTACACTATATACACTACACACTACACTATATACACTACACCATACACTATATACACTACACCATATACTACACCCTACACTATATACACTACACCCTACACTATATACACTACACCATATACTACACCCTACACTATATACACTACACCCTAGACTATATATTATACACCCTACACTATATACACTACACCCTACACTATATACACTACACCATACACAATATACTACACCCTACACTATATACACTACACACTACACTATATATACTACACCATACTCTACACACTACACTATATACACTACACCATACACAATATACTACACCCTACACTATATGCACTACACCCTACACTATAGACACTACACCATACTCTACACACTACACTATATACACTACACCATACACAATATACTACACCCTACACTATATACACTACACTCTACACTATTTACACTACACCCTACACTATATATACTACACCATACACTACACCCTACACTATATACACTACACCCTACACTATATACACTACACCCTACACTATATACACTACACCCTACACTATATACACTACACTCTACACTATATACACTACACCCTACACTATATACACTACACCATACACTACACCCTACACTATATACACTACACCCTACACTATATATACTACACCCTACACTATATACACTACACCCTACACTATATACACTACACCATACACTACACCCTACACTATATATACTACACCCTACACTATATACACTACACAGTACATTATATATACTACACCCTACACTATATACACTACACTCTACACTATATACACTACACACTACACTATATATACTACACCATACACTACACCCTACACTATATACACTACACCGTACATTATATACACTACACCCTACACTATATACACTACACTCTACACTATATACACTACACCCTACACTATATATACTACACCATACACTACACCCTACACTATATATACTACACCATACACTACACCCTACACTATATACACTACACCCTACACTGTATACACTACACTCTACACTATATACACTACACCCTACACTATATACACTACACCCTACAGTATATACACTACACTCTACACTATATACACTACACCCTACACTATATACATTACACCCTACACTATATACACTACACCCTACACTATATACACTACACCCTACACTATGTACACTACACCCTACACTATATACACTACACCCTACACTATATACACTACACCCTAGACTATATATACTACACCCTACACTATATACACTACACCCTACACTATATACATTACACCCTACACTATATACACTACACCCTACACTATATACACTACACCCTACACTATATACACTACACCCTACACTATATATACTACACCATACACTACACCCTACACTATATACACTACACTATATACACTACACCCTACACTATATACACTACACCATACACAATATACTACATCCTACACTATATACACTACACCATAGATTATATACCCTACACTATATATACTACACCTTACACTGTATATACTACACCCTACACTATATACATTACACCCTACACTATATACACAACACCCTACACTATGTACACTACACCCTACACTATATACACTACACCCTACACTATATACACTACACCATAACACTACACCCTACACTATATACACTACACCCTACACTATATATTCTACACCCTACACTATATACACTACACCATACACTACACCCTACACTATATACACTACACCCTACACTATATACACTACACCCTACACTATATACACTACACCCTACACTATATACACTACACCCTACACTATATACACGACACCCTACACTATATACACTACACCATACACTACACCCTACACTATATACACTACACCCTACACTATATACACTACACCATACACTATATACACTACACCCTACACTATATATTCTACACCCTACACTATATACACTACACCATACACTACACCCTACACTATATACACTACACCCTACACTATATACACTACACCCTACACTATATATTCTACACCCTACACTATATACACTACACCATACACTACACCCTACACTATATACACTACACCCTACACTATATACACTACACCCTACACTATATACACTACACCCTACACTATATACACGACACCCTACACTATATACACTACACCATACACTACACCCTACACTATATACACTACACCCTACACTATATACACTACACCATACACTATATACACTACACCCTACACTATATATTCTACACCCTACACTATATACACTACACCATACACTACACCCTACACTATATACACTACACCCTACACTATATACACTACACCCTACACTATATACACTACACCCTACACTATATACACTACACCCTACACTATATACACGACACCCTACACTATATACACTACACCATACACTACACCCTACACTATATACACTACACCCTACACTATATATACTACACCATACACTACACCCTACACTATATACACTACACCCTACACTATATACACTACACCCTACACTATATACACTACACCATACACTACACCCTACACTATATACACGACACCCTACACTATATACACTACACCATACACTACACTCTACACTATATACACTACACCCTACACTATATACACTACACCCTACACTATATACACTACACCCTACACTATATACACGACACCCTACACTATATATACTACACCCTACACTATATACACTACACCCTACACTATATACTACACCCTACACTATATATACTACACCCCACAGTATATACACTACACCCTACACTATATACTTAACCCACACTATGTACTTCACCCTACACTATATACTACACTATATACTTCACCCTGCACTATGAAGTACACCCTACACTATATACACTACACCCTACACTATATACTACACCCTACACTACATACACTACACACTACACTATATACACTACACCATACACTACACCCTACACTATATACACTACACCATACACTACACCCTACACTATAAACACTACACAGTACATTATATATACTATATACACTACACCCTACACTATATACACTACACCCTACACTATATACACTAAACCCTACAGTATATACACTACACTCTACACTATATACACTACACCCTACACTATATACACTACACCCTACAGTATATACACTACACTCTACACTATATACACTACACCCTACACTATATACATTACACCCTACACTATATACACTACACCCTACACTATATACACTACACCCTACACTATGTACACTACACCCTACACTATATACACTACACCCTACACTATATACACTACACCCTACAGTATATACACTACACTCTACACTATATACACTACACCCTACACTATATACATTACACCCTACACTATATACACTACACCCTACACTATATACACTACACCCTACACTATATATACTACACCATACACTACACCCTACACTATATACACTACACTATATACACTACACCCTACACAATATACTACATCCTACACTATATACACTACACCATAGATTATATACCCTACACTATATATACTACACCTTACACTGTATATACTACACCCTACACTATATACACTACACCCTACACTATATACACTACACCCTACACTATGTACACTACACCCTACACTATATACACTACACCCTACACTATGTACACTACACCCTACACTATATACACTACACCCTACACTATATACACTACACCCTACACTATATACACTACACCATACACTACACCCTACACTATATATACTACACCCTACACTATATATACTACACCCTACACTATATACACTACACCCTACACTATATACACTACACCCTACACTATATATACTACACCCTACACTATATACACTACACCATACACTATATACACTACACCATATACTACACCCTACATTATATACACTACACCCTACACTATATACACTACACCATACACTACACCCTACACTATATTTACTACACTCTACACTATATACACTACACCCTAGACTATATATACTACACCATATACTACACCCTACACTATATACACTACACCCTACACTATATATACTACACCCTACACTATATACACTACACCCTACACTATATACACTACACCATACACTATATACACTACACCATATACTATATTTACTACACCCTACACTATATACACTACACCCTAGACTATATATACTACACCCTACACTATATACACTTCACCCTACACTATATACACTACACCCTAGACTATATATACTACACCCTACACTATATACACTACACCCTACACTATATACACTACACCATACACAATATACTACACCCTACACTATATACACTACACCCTACACTATATACACTACACCATACACTATATACACTACACCATATACTACACCCTACACTATATACACTACACCCTACACTATATACACTACACCATATACTACACCCTACACTATATACACTACACCCTAGACTATATATACTACACCCTACACTATATACACTACACCCTACACTATATACACTACACCATACACAATATACTACACCCTACACTATATACACTACACACTACACTATATACACTACACCCTACACTATATACACTACACCATACACAATATACTACACCCTACACTATATACACTACACCCTACACTATATACACTACACCATACACTCTATACACTACACCATATACTACACCCTACACTATATACACTACACCCTACACTATAGACACTACACCATACTCTACACACTACACTATATACACTACACCATACACAATATACTACACCCTACACTATATACACTACACTCTACACTATATACACTACACCCTACACTATATATACTACACCATACACTACACCCTACACTATATACACTACACCCTACACTATATACACTACACCCTACACTATATACACTACACTCTACACTATATACAATACACCCTACACTATATACACTACACCATACACTACACCCTACACTATATACACTACACCCTACACTATATATACTACACCCTACACTATATACACTACACCCTACACTATATACACTACACCATACACTACACCCTACACTATATATACTACACCCTACACTATATACACTACACCCTACACTATATACACTACACCCTACACTATATATACTACACCCTACACTATATACACTACACCATACACTATATACACTACACCATATACTACACCCTACACTATATACACTACACCCTACACTATATACACTACACCATACACTACACCCTACACTATATTTACTACACTCTACACTATATACACTACACCCTAGACTATATATACTACACCCTACACTATATACACTACACCCTACACTATATACACTACACCATACACTATATACACTACACCATATACTACACCCTACACTATATACACTACACCCTACACTATATACACTACACCATATACTACACCCTACACTATATACACTACACCCTACACTATATATACTACACCCTACACTATATACACTACACCCTACACTATATACACTACACCATACACTATATACACTACACCATATACTACACCCTACACTATATACACTACACCCTACACTATAAACACTACACCATATACTACACCCTACACTATATACACTACACCCTACACTATATATACTACACCCTACACTATATACACTACACCCTACACTATATACACTACACCCTACACTATATACACTACACCATACACTATATACACTACACCATATACTATATTTACTACACCCTACACTATATACACTACACCCTAGACTATATATACTACACCCTACACTATATACACTTCACCCTACACTATATACACTACACCCTAGACTATATATACTACACCCTACACTATATACACTACACCCTACACTATATACACTACACCATACACAATATACTACACCCTACACTATATACACTACACCCTACACTATATACACTACACCATACACTATATACACTACACCATATACTACACCCTACACTATATACACTACACCCTACACTATATACACTACACCATATACTACACCCTACACTATATACACTACACCCTAGACTATATATACTACACCCTACACTATATACACTACACCCTACACTATATACACTACACCATACACAATATACTACACCCTACACTATATACACTACACACTACACTATATACACTACACCCTACACTATATACACTACACCATATACTACACCCTACACTATATACACTACACCATACACTCTATACACTACACCATATACTACACCCTACACTATATACACTACACCCTACACTATAGACACTACACCATACTCTACACACTACACTATATACACTACACCATACACTCTATACACTACACCATATACTACACCCTACACTATATACACTACACCCTACACTATAGACACTACACCATACTCTACACACTACACTATATACACTACACCATACACAATATACTACTCCCTACACTATATACACTACACCATACACAATATACTACACCCTACACTATATACACTACACCCTACACTATATACACTACACCATACACTCTATACACTACACCATATACTACACCCTACACTATATACACTACACCCTACACTATAGACACTACACCATACTCTACACACTACACTATATACACTACACCATACACAATATACTACACCCTACACTATATACACTACAATCTACACTATATACACTACACCCTACACTATATATACTACACCATACACTACACCCTACACTATATACACTACACCCTACACTATATACACTACACCCTACACTATATACACTACACTCTACACTATATACACTACACCCTACACTATATACATTACACCCTACACTATATACACTACACCCTACACTATATACACTACACCCTACACTATATACACTACACCCTACACTATATACACTACACCCTACACTATATATACTACACCATACACTACACCCTACACTATATACACTACACTATATACACTACACCCTACACTATATACACTACACCATACACTACACCCTACACTATATTTACTACACTCTACACTATATACACTACACCCTAGACTATATATACTACACCCTACACTATATACACTACACCCTACACTATATACACTACACCATACACTATATACACTACACCATATACTACACCCTACACTATATACACTACACCCTAGACTATATACACTACACCATATACTACACCCTACACTATATACACTACACCCTACACTATATATACTACACCCTACACTATATACACTACACCCTACACTATATACAGTACACCATACACTATATACACTACACCATATACTACACCCTACACTATATACACTACACCATACACTATATACACTACACCATATACTATATTTACTACACCCTACACTATATACACTACACCCTAGACTATATATACTACACCCTACACTATATACACTTCACCCTACACTATATACATTACACCCTAGACTATATATACTACACCCTACACTATATACACTACACCCTACACTATATACACTACACCCTAGACTATATATACTACACCCTACACTATATACACTACACCCTACACTATATACACTACACCATACACTATATACACTACACCATATACTACACCCTACACTATATACACTACACCCTACACTATATACACTACACCATATACTACACCCTACACTATATACACTACACCCTAGACTATATATACTACACCCTACACTATATACACTACACCCTACACTATATACACTACACCATACACAATATACTACACCCTACACTATATACACTACACACTACACTATATACACTACACCCTACACTATATACACTACACCATACACAATATACTACACCCTACACTATATACACTACACCCTACACTATATACACTACACCATACACTATATACACTACACCATATACTACACCCTACACTATATACACTACACCCTACACTATAGACACTACACCATACTCTACACACTACACTATATACACTACACCATACACAATATACTACACCCTACACTATATACACTATACTCTACACTATATACACTACACCCTACACTATATATACTACACCATACACTACACCCTACACTATATACACTACACCCTACACTATATACACTACACCCTACACTATATACACTACACCCTACACTATATATACTACACCCTACACTATATACACTACACCCTACACTATATACACTACACCCTACACTATATATACTACACCATACACTACACCCTACACTATATACACTACACCCTACACTATATATTCTACACCCTACACTATATACACTACACCATACACTACACCCTACACTATATACACTACACCATACACTACACCCTACACTATATACACTACACCCTACACTATATATACTACACCCTACACTATATACACTACACCATACACTGTATGCACTACACCCTACACTATATATTCTACACCCTACACTATATACACTACACCCTACACTATATACACTACACCCTACACTATATATACTACACCCTACACTATATACACTACACCCTACACTATATACACTACACCATACACTACACCCTACACTATATACACTACACCCTACACTATATATACTACACCCTACACTATATACACTACACCCTACACTATATACACTACAACCTACACTATATATACTACACCCTACACTATATACACTACACCATACACTACACCCTACACTATATTTACTACACTCTAGACTATATACACTACACCCTACACTATATACACTACACCCTACACTATATACACTACACCCTAGACTATATATACTACACCCTACACTATATACACTACACCCTACACTATATACACTACACCATACACTATATACACTACACCATATACTACACCCTACACTATATACACTACACCATATACTACACCCTATACTATATACACTACACCCTACACTATATACACTACACCATATACTACACCCTACACTATATACACTACACCCTACACTATATATACTACACCCTACACTATATACACTACACCCTACACTATATACACTACACCCTACACTATATACACTACACCATACACTATATACACCACACCATATACTATATTTACTACACCCTACACTATATACACTACACCCTAGACTATATATACTACACCCTACACTATATACACTACACCCTACACTATATACACTACACCATACACAATATACTACACCCTACACTATATACACTACACCCTACACTATATATACTACACCATACACTATATACACTACACCATATACTACACCCTACACTATATACACTACACCCTACACTATATACACTACACCATATACTACACCCTACACTATATACATTACACCCTAGACTATATATACTACACCCTACACTATATACACTACACCCTACACTATATACACTACACCATACACAATATACTACACCCTACACTATATACACTACACACTACACTATATACACTACACCCTACACTATATACACTACACCATACACAGTAGTCTAGCCGTGAGATGACCAGAGCCTGGACCAGAACCTGGACCAGAACCTGGACCAGAACCTGTGCCGCCTTCTGAGTGAGAAGAGGTTGTATTCTCCTGATGTTGTACAGCATGTACCTACAGGAGCGTGTTATTGCGGTAATGTTGGCAGTCAGGGAGAGTTGACTGACAGGTGTCACACCGAGGTTCCTGGCAGTCAGAGTCGGAGCCAGCACTGAGTTGTTGAAGTTAATAGTTAGGTTGTGGGTGGGAGAGCCTTTTCCTGGAAGGAGGAGAAGTTCAGTCTTGTTCGGGTTAATTTTCAGGTGGCGAGAGGACATCCACTGAGAGATGTCAGTCAGACATCCACTGAGAGATGTCAGTCAGACATCCACTGAGAGATGTCGGTCAGACAGGCAGAGATTCGTGCTGCTACCTGTGTTTCAGATTGGGGAAACGAGAGGATCAGTTGGGTGTCGTCAGCATAGCTGTGGTAGGTGAAGCCATGCGAGCGAATGACAGAGAGAGAGAGTTGGTGTACAGAGAGAAGAGAAGAGGACCAAGGACTGAACCCTGAGGGACCCCAGTAGTCAGAGGACAAGGCTCAGACACAGATCCTCTCCAGGTTACCCGGTAAGAGCGGTCGGTGAGGTAGGATGAGAAGAGTGAGAGCAGAGCCTGAGATACCAGGTCCTGGAGGGAGGACATGAGGATCTGGTGGTTCACTGTGTCAAAGGCAGCGGAAAGGTCTAGAAGGATAAGGACAGAGGAGAGAGAGGCTGCTCTAGCAGTGTGAAGCTGCTCAGAGACAGCAAGGAGGGCAGTCTCTGTTGAGTGGCCTTGAATCCAGACTGGTGGGGGTCTAGAAGGTTGTTACTGTGGAGAAAGGAGGAGACTTGGTAAAAGATAGCTCGCTCTAGAGTTTTGGAAACGAAGGGGAGGAGAGAGACAGGTCTGTAGTTATTGACTTCAGGTCTGTAGTTGTTGACTTCAGGTCTGTAGTTGTTGACTTCAGGTCTGTAGTTATTGACTTTAGGTCTGTAGTTGTTGACTTCAGGTCTGTAGTTATTGACTTCAGGTCTGTAGTTGTTGACTTCAGGTCTGTAGTTGTTGACTTCAGGTCTGTAGTTGTTGACTTCAGGTCTGTAGTTGTTGACTTCAGGTCTGTAGTTATTGACTTCAGATCTGTGGTTGTTGACTTCAGGTCTGTAGTTGTTGACTTCAGGTCTGTAGTTGTTGACTTCAGACGGGTCGAGAGTGGGTTTCTTCAGGAGAGGGTTGACTCCGCCTCCTTCAGAGAGTTGGGGAAACAGCCGGTTGAGAGGGAGGTGTTTATAAGATGGGTGAGAAAGGGAAGAAGGTCAGGAGCAATAGACTGGAGAAGGTGAGAAGGGATGGGGTCAAGGGGGCAGGTGGTTGGGGGGTCAGAGGTTACCAAGGTAAGAACTTGATTAGGAGACAGGGGGATAAAAGAGGAAAACAAGGGGGAAGAAGATGAAGTTACTGGAGGTGTAGTTATGGAAGATGGATTAGTAAATGAGGAGCGTATGTTGTCTATCTTTTTTGTGAAGTAGTCAACAAAGTGGCTTGGTAGAAGGGTGGAGGGAGGGGGGGGGAACAGGGGGGTCAAGGAGGTTGGAGAAGATAGAGAAGAGCTTTTTGGGGTTAGATAAAGAGGATTCGATTCTGGATTGGTAGAACAGACTTTTGGCTGCAGAGATGGACGCAGTGAAGGAGGAGAGAAGAGATTGATAGGCGAGCAGGTCGCTGGCGTGTTTGGATTTTCGCCATTTCCTTTCTGATGCTCACATAGTGGCTCTCTCGGCGCACACCGGTTCGGATAGCCACGGAGCCGGAGAGGACTTGAGGACCTTTCGAGTCATAAGAGGACTTGAGGACCTTTAGAGTCGTAAGAGGACAGAGAGAATCAAGAGAGGAAGACAGCGTAGAGAGAAGAGTGTCAGTGGCAAAGTTAGGCTGCATGAGTGAGAAGGAATCGGTTGAGGGGAGGACTGACAGAACAAAGGAGGGAGTGAGGAGGGTGAGAGGGTGAGAGTTCCAAAGAGTGGGAGAGAGTAAGATATGAAGAAGTGGTCAGAGACAGGAAGTGGAGTTACAGTGAGGTTAGATGTAGAGCAGTTTCTGGTGAACATATAGTCAAGGTGGTTGCCAGCTTTGTGAGTAGGAGGGGAAGGACTGAGAGAGAGAGCAAAGGAAGACAGTAAGAGTAGCAGGTCACATGACTTCTCTGTCTGGATGTTAAAGTCACCCAGAAGGATGAGCGGGGGGCGTTTTCTGGGAAGTTTGATAGGAGGACGTCTAGTTCTTCCAAGAAGTCTCCCAAGGAACCAGGAGGACGGTAGAGAACAACAATGGTTAGTTGAACCGGATGAGTAACCGTCACAGCATGAAACTCAAAAGACAGTGGGGTGAATAATGGAAGGGGGTAGAGAGCAAAACTCCATTTGGGTGAGATGAGTAGACCTGTGCCACCACCCCGACCAGAGGGTCTGGGTGTGTGGCAGAAGGAGAAGGCCGAGGAGAAAGCAGCAGGGGTTGATGTGTTGTCTGGTGTAATCCAAGTCTCAGTGAGAGCCAGGAAGTCCAGCGATTGCTTGATAGCGAAGCCAGAGATGAAGTCCGCCTTGCGGTTGGCTGACTGGCAGTTCCAGAGGCCCCCTGTGACGAGATACTGGGTCTGTGTGGAGCGGGTGGGATATATAAGAGAGGAAGGATTTTGGTGCATGTGTGAACGAGTCCGCAGTCTGTAGTATCTACGAGTAGA
This sequence comes from Cyclopterus lumpus, assembly GCF_009769545.1. Lineage (NCBI taxonomy): Eukaryota > Metazoa > Chordata > Actinopteri > Perciformes > Cyclopteridae > Cyclopterus > Cyclopterus lumpus. The sequence goes on along the minus strand of NC_046971.1, from coordinate 603,743 downwards.
TGTGCACACAGGTATGAAAAGAAAACACATTATCACAGGGAAATGTTTATACTCAGCCGCCCTCAGCCACCACCGAAGACTCCCAAGAAAGACTCCTAGGTCTTTATCCTCCGAGTCTTGACTCCAACGAAAGACTCCTAGGTCTTTATCCTCCGAGTCTTGACTCCCACGAAAGACTCCTGGGTCTTTATCCTCCGAGTCTTGACTCCAATGAAAGACTCCTGGGTCTTTATCCTCCGAGTCTTGACTCCAACGAAAGACTCCTGGGTCTTTATCCTCAGAGTCTTCATACGAGGACTCTTCCCTGATGCTACAAGCCCCAACCTGGTTAAACACCCGAGTTGGCGGTAATTGGTTACAGCTTTGTCGACCCCGCCCACAGGTCGTTGAAGGAATTGCCCACTCAGTGATCCATACTGGTAAACAGGGGATCCTCGCTAACAGTGAAGTCTCAGTTTGCTAGAATGTGAAATTCTTGCCAAACTGATTAAGGACAAAGATCAGTTTACCTCAAGGTAAAAAGTAGAATATAGTTTAGTCCCTAGTAGATTTGGATTACAGAGCAAATACTTAAATCCTAGCTGGTGTCGTTGACTTTTCAGACACTTGTGTAAAAAAGCAAGAAATCGCAGCTCAAAGTGTTCGAATTAGAAAGATTAGATTATGACTCATTAATAACTCTCTAAATACATTATGCATATGCACCGCTCATCTCAGCACACACCAATCTACAACACAACTGCCATTGCATTGTGGGTAATGTAGGCGCAGGTTCGGACAAAAAAGAAGAATATGTGGAGTCAAAAGAGTGAATATCTGCATCCATTTAGATTCTTTTTTAAACTGTTCATCGTGCAACTCGTGATTATTTGGATTATTAAATAATCTGATCATTATTCTCTCAGATTTGTTTTTAAGGAAAGGAGCACATATTATAATATTATTATAACTCAGAGAAATTCAGTTTACCGATGTAAAGAGGAGAATGGAGAAGCTCTTATTTTATGATAAAAAGGAAGTGAGTTATTATAAAGAATGTGCTGCTGAGAGATGAAAAGAATTAAGAAGCAGGACGTTTGCGATGAAAGTGATCATTTCTCATCTCATCACTCACAACATGTTCTTTCTAGAAATAAGAATATTTAAAACAGTTCACGATGAACAAATACATCATTGAAACACTCCACGAGTGACGTGTGGAATAATTACTGCTATCAACTCACAAACCCGGAGCGCAATATGAAGAGATGTGAAATGGTTTTGAAGAGACTGAAAAAAGGAGAAAGTGTCATATTGATGAAGAAAGAGCTGTCAGGACGTCGGCTTTGAACTTGATCAGAGACATCGTTTAAAGAAGGAAGAGACAGCAGCAGAGGAGGAGACAAAGAGACGCTGCTCACCACCTCCTCCACCCGGGTGATCACCAGCGCTGGGACAGCATGCTCCTCAGTGGCTGATGGAGGCTCCTGGTCCTGGTCCTGCTCCTGGTTCTGGTCCTGGTCCTGGTCCTGGGCGCCGGTGTTTCCCTGATGCTCGGCAATGTCCATTTCCTGAAGTGATGCTTGGTAAAGAAGGAAGAATCATACATATGAGTATTAATATTGTATTGTGTGTTTTATTCAGTCAATCATGACAGACAATAAGTAACATAACATGCTTATATATTATATATCTATAACAGCGCGGTAAAAACAGAGTGGTAATAACAGAATGTTAAATTTGATAGAGAAATAGGGGCCCTTTCCCTGGCATTGTCCCTGGCATTGGCCCTGGAATTGGCCCTGTCCCTGGCATTGGCCCTGGAATTGGCCCTGTCCCTGGCATTGGCCCTGGAATTGGCCCTGTCCCTGACGTTGGCCCTGTCCCTGGCATTGGCCCTGGAATTGGCCCTGTCCCTGACGTTGGCCCTGGAATTGTCCCTGTCCCTGGCATTGGCCCTGGAATTGGCCCTGTCCCTGACGTTGGCCCTGGCATTGGCCCTTTCCCTGACATTGGCCCTGTCCCTGGCATTGGCCCTGGAATTGGGCCTGGAATTGGCCCTGGCCCTGGCATTATCCCTGGAATTGGCCCTGTCCCTGACGTTGGCCCTGGCATTGGACCTGGAATTGGCCCTTTCCCTGGCATTATCCCTCACATTGGCCCTGTCCCTGGCATTGGTCCTGGAATTGAGACTGTCCCTGTTATTGGCCCTGGCCTTGGTATTCAATTCAATTCAATTCAGTTTATTTTGTATAGCCCAATATCACAAATTACAAATTTGCCTCAGAGGGCTTACAATCTGTACACATACGACATCCCTGACCTTTGACCTCACATCGGATCAGGAAAAACTCCCCAAAAATAACCTTTGAAATGAAAAAAAAGGGAAGAAACCTTCAGGAGAGCAACAGAGGAGGATCCCTCTCCCCAGATGGACAGATGAATAGATGTCATGTGTACAGAATGAACAGAGTTACAGAGTTACATAAACACATTACATGAATATGACAATGTATGAATGGAACTCCAATCCATGAAACAGAAGGAGGTAGAGAGGAGGGGGGGCGGGGCATCAGCAGGGCCAATGGGAGGCCGGTTCAACAGGCATCAGACACCTCCAGGTCCAATGCACCCTATGAGACGTGAAGTCACAACGACTCCGGGGAGGAAGCAGAGTTAATAAGGTGCAATGGAGAGATGTAAATTCATCCATAAGGAGAGAGAGAAGAGGAGATAGGTGCTCAGTGTATCCTAAAACATCCCCCAGCAGCCTATAAGCCTATAGGAGCATATCAAGGAGCTGGACTAGGAACCACAAGTAGCCGTAGTTTTTGTGAGTACACGAGCTGCAGCATTCTGGATCAACTGGAGGGATTTAAGAGACTTATTAGAGCAGCCTGATAATAAGGAGTTGCAGTAATCTAGTCTGGAAGTAACAAACGCGTGAACCAGCTTTTCTGCATCTTTTTGAGACAAGATGTGCCTGATTTTGGAAATGTTACGTAGATGAAAAAATGCAATCCTTGAGATTTGCTTAACGTGGGAGTTAAAGGACAAGTCTCGGTCAAAGATAACTAGAGATTCTTTACAGTGGTGTTGGATGTCAGGGCAATGCCATCTACAGAAACCACATCACCAGATAATTGATCTCTGAGGTGTTCAGGGCCAGTAAAATAACTTTAATTTTGTCTGAGTTTAACATCAGGAAGTTGCAGGTCATCCATGTTTTTATGTCTTTAAGACATTCTTGAATTTTAGCGAGCTGGTTGGTCTCCTCTGGTTTGATCGATAGATATAATTGAGTATCGTCTGCATAGCAATGAAAGTTTATGGAGTGTTTCCTGATAATATTGCCCAAAGGAAGCATATATAAGGTAAATAAGATTGGTCCAAGCACAGAACCTTGTGGAACTCCGTGATTAACGTTGGTGGTCATTGAGGCTTCATCGTTTACAAATACAAACTGAGATCGATCTGATAAATAGGATTTAAACCAACTTAGTGCGGTACCTGAAATGCCAATCGACTGATCCAGTCTCTGTAATAGGATGTCATGATCAATGGTGTCGAACGCAGCACTAAGGTCTAACAAGACCAGTACGGAGATGAGTCCTTTATCAGCACTACGGTCTAACAAGACCAGTACGGAGATGAGTCCTTTATCTGCACTAAGGTCTAATATCTTACTGTAACTACGCTCATCTTTAGCCAGCAGTTTTAAACAAGATTCAATGTCGCCCGCTCTGGCCCCCGGGATGCATATGACTTTGGTCCCTGGCTTTTCTGACTATGGAGCTACCTATAACCAGAGTGGGTTTCTCAGCGGGTGCGTCACTGAGTGGGGAAAACTGGTTTGAAACGTGAAGAGGTTGGTGGTGCTCAGTGGGCTTCTGTTTAGACTTAAAACCCCTTCGAACAGTCACCCAGCCATCCGGCTGCTCGGGGGCTGCCGGGGAAGAGCTAACAGAGGCTAAAGCTAAAGGCTCCGCACCGGCTATGGGGGGTGGCGGGCTAACTAGCGTAACTGTCTGAGCTTCGATGGTGCGGAGCCGTGCATCTAACCCACTTAGAACTGCCTCCAACCAGCAAATGAACTACACTTGTTGCATGTACCGTTATCATTAAGAGAGGCAGAGGAATAGCTCTACATGAGACACTCTGAGCAAGAGGGAGGGGGAGGGGGAGAAGAAGACATCGAGAGCTGCTAAGCTGGCAACCAGAAGTGATGCAATACGCTTACCGGAAGAGAGAGAGCGATGCGTTCAGGAACCTGTGTATTGGCCCTGACATTGGCCCTGTCCCTGGCATTGGCCCTGGAATTGGCCCTGGAATTGGCCCTGTCCCTGGCATTATCGCTGGAATTGGCCCTGGCCCTGGCATTGGCCATGGCCCTGGAATTGGCCCTGTCCCTGGCATTGGCCCTGTCTCTGGCATTATCGCTGGAATTGGCCCTGGCCCTGGCATTGGCCCTGGCCCTGACATTGGCCCTCTCCCTGGCATTGGCCCTGGAATTGGCCCTGTCCCTGGCATTATCGCTGGAATTGGCCCTGGCCCTGGCATTGGCCCTGGCCCTGGCATTAGCCCTGTCCCTGACATTGGCCGTGGAATTGGCCCTGTCCCTGGCATTGGCCCTAACATTGGCCCTAACATTGGCCCTCCTCACTTCCTAAGCCTTGTCCTCTGTGAAGCCTCCTCACTTCCTCAGAGACCCCAAGAAGAGCCCTTCCTTGTTCACTAGGAGGGTTCATGGGAGCGGAGGAGACGAGAGCTACAGCTCTTTAAAGCAAGATGCTTAAAAAAAGAGTGAAAATGCCATCCCATAATCTGCTGGACCATCTGTAGAGGAGCAGCCTAGAGCGCTCACTATGAGGAGGCTTCATTACGAGGAGCAGGAAGAGCACGAGGAGCACAAGGAGCAGGGGGGTGGAGCTAAGGGGCTAAAGTTTGTGCCGTCGCCATCTTGGTTTTGGACGTTTTCAGAAGCATGTCAGTAGCGGTAAGAACGAGCACAATGTTTCAGTGAGCCTGTCAATCACCTTGTAGCCCCGCCCTAAAGCACACTTGCGTCGTGGTCTATCTGACTCTCACATGGAGGCTCACCTGCAGCAGCAGATCCTGGTCCTCAGAGCCCAGCTGGTGGTCCAGAGGAGTCGGACGCGTTCCGGCTGAAGACTGACAGAGCGCTCCTCCTCCTCCTCCTCCTCCTCCTCCTCCTCCTCCTCCTCCTCTAATTATAGCCCCACTAATGGGATTAGGGCGGGGCTGAGAGGAGCTTGTTAGCCTGCAGCTGAGGAACACAGGAAGTCATCTATACATCCAATGCTGGATCAATAAGCATCCATCAGCTCAATACGCTGATATCAGCTCACACATACACAGTTATATATATAATCATGTGACCTTGTCTCTACTCTATAATATTAATAATAATAATAACAATATTATAATATCAGCTCTTATTTTGAAGGCCTGTTGAAAGTGCTGTCACTAATAAACGTTATTATTGTCAACAAACATGAATATTGATGTTTGTTTATTAGTAAACGAAGTGTTAATGTGTCACTTTATACAGCTTTTTAACAGCTGACAAGTTATTATTGATTATTGATTTTGTAATTCAACAGTCAGTCTCTCTCCCCCTCCTCTTCCTTCTCTGCCTCTCCTTCTCCCTCCTCTTCCTCCTCCTCCTCCTCCTCTTCTCCTCCTCCTCCTCTCCCTCTTCTTCCTCCTCCTCCTCCTCCTCTTCTCCTCTCCCTCCTTCTCTTCCCCCTCCCACTCCTCCTCCTCCCCCTCCTCCTCCTCCTCTCCTCTCCTCCTCTCCATCCTCCTCTCCTCCTCCTTCCTCCTCTCCTCTTCCTCCTCTCCCTCCTCTCCTCCTCTCCTCCTCTCCCTCCTCCTCCTCCTCCTCCTCTCCCCCCCTCCTCCTCCTCCTCCTCCTCTCCTCTTCTCTTCCTCCTCTCCCTCCTCCTCCCCCTCCCCCTTCCTCCTCTCCTCTTACTCCTCCCCCCCCCCTCCTCCTCCTCTCCCTCCTCCTCTCCTCTTCCTCCTCTCCCTCCTCCTCCCCTTCCTCCTCTCCTCTTCCTCCTCTCCCTCCTCCTCTTCCTCCTCTCCCTCCTCCTCTCCTCTTCCTCCTCTCCCTCCTCCCCCCCTCCTCCTCCTCCTCCCCCTCCTCCTCTTCCTCCTCTCCCTCCTCCTCTTCCTCCTCTCCCTCCTCCTCTTCCTCCTCTCCCTCCTCCTCCTCCTCTTCTTCCTCTTCCTCCTCCTCCTCCTCCCCCTCCTCCTCCTCCTCCTCCTCCTCCTCTTCCTCTTCCTCCTCTCCCTCCTCCCCTCCTCTTCCTCCTCCCCATCCTCCTCCTCCTCCTCCTCCTCCCCCTCCCCCTTCCTCCTCTCCCTCCTCCCCTCCTCTTCCTCCTCTCCCTCCTCCCCTCCTCTTCCTCCTCCCCCTCCTCCTCCTCTTCCTCCTCTACCTCCTCTCCCTCCTCCCCTCCTCTTCCTCCTCTCCCTCCTCCCCTCCTCTTCCTCCTCTCCCTCCTCCCCCTCCTCCCCCTCCTCCCCCCCTCCTCCTCCTCCTCCTCCTCCTCCTCCTCCTCCTCTCCTCCTCCTCTCATCCCGTACCGGGGAGCCTCGCTGTCCGGTGTGACTTGGTCCGTGCGTAATGTCGTTTCCTCCGGGTTTCCTGTTCTCGCCGTCCGGGTCTCTGGCGCTGCGCTCGTGCCCTTCCTTCGGCTCCGGGGTCCTCTTAGGACCGAGACCGGAGGAGCTGGGTCGGTCTTCTTCGGGGTCCGCCTTCGCCCCGTACCCGGGATCCGGAACCTCTCCCGGCTTCAACTCGCACCTCCCGTACGGCGGAGAGCCGCGCGCCACCGCGAACCTCAGCTCCTTTGTGGTGAGTGAGCGGACCGGACCGGGTCGGACCGGACCGGACCGGACCGGACCGGACCGGACCGGACCGGACCGGACCGGACCGGGTCGGACCGGACCGGGTCGGGTCCGATAGCATTCGTTTGTTTTTTGCTCTTTATTTGTAACAATTGTCCTGGAATCAATTTTATTTGTTGAAGAAACTTTTTTTTACAAAATAACAATTTTTGTATTTAAATACATTTTTCTTTATTTATAATGTATTCAATAATTACCTAAATCAATTTAATCTAAACTGACATCAATCAATTTAATCAATCAATGTTATAATAATGATGTAAATAAATAAAGACGGAATATATAAATATATAACAATGATTTAAAGACATAAAGTAATATTATAATCACAATAATAATACTTTATCGATGATATTAATATATAATCATACCAATAATACTATAATGATGATATTAACATATAATTAAACTAATAATTCTAACAATACTAATATATAATCATACTAATAATACTATACTAATATATAATCATACTAATAATACTAATATATAATCATACTAATAATACTAATATATAATCATACTACTAATAATATAATAATACTAATATATAATCATACTAATAATACTATAATAATACTAATATATAATCATACTAATAATACTATTAATATATAATCATACTAATGACACTAATATATAATCATACTAATAATACTATAATAATACTAATATATAATCATACTAATAATAATATAATAATACTAATATATAATCATACTAATAATACTATAATAATATTAATATATAATCATACTAATAATACTATACTAATATATAATCATACTAATAATACTAATATATAATCATACTAATAATAATATAATAATACTAATATATAATCATACTAATAATACTATAATAATACTAATATATAATCATACTAATAATACTATTAATATATAATCATACTAATGACACTAATATATAATCATACTAATCATACTATAATAATACTAATATATAATCATTCTAATCATACTATAAAAATACTAATATATAATCATACTAATAATACTATAATAATACTAATATATAATCATACTAATAATACTATTAATATATAATCATACTAATGACACTAATATATAATCATACTGATAATACTATAATAATACTAATATATAATCATTCTAATCATACTATAAAAATACTAATATATAATCATACTAATCATACTATAATAATACTAATATATAATCACACTAATCATACTATAATAATACTAATATATAATCATACTAATCATACTAAAATAATACTAATATATAATCATACTATAATAATACTTATATATAATATACTAATCATACTATAATAATACTAATATATAATCATTCTTATCATACTATAATAATACTAATATATAATATACTAATCATAATAATACTAATATATAATCATTCGAATCATACTATAATAATACTAATATATAATCATACTAATCAGACTATAATAATACTAATATATAACATACTAATCATACTATAATAATACTAATATATAATATACTAATCATACTATAATAATACTAATATATAATCATACTAATCAGACTATAATAATACTAATATATAACATACTAATCATACTATAATAATACTAATATATAATATACTAATCATACTATAATAATACTAATATATAATCATACTAATCATACTATAATAATACTAATATATAATATACTAATCATACTATAATAATAATAATATATAATATACTAATAATACTTGTAGCTCCTTCACTTCGAGCTAAACACTCAACAAAATCACGACTGTTTGCTGTGCTGGCTCCTCATTGGTGGAACGAGCTCCCCATTGACATCAGGACAGGAAGTCTCTACAGACTAAAAACACATCTTAGTGACGACACCTTGAATAGGGAAGGTAGAGCCGTAGTAGCACTTTGGTAGCACTTAAATGTCTCTTACTGATAGCACTTTGTAGTTTAACACTTTAGCAGCACTTAAATGTCTCTTACTGATAGCACTTTGTAGTTTAACACTTTAGTAGCACTTAAATGTCTCTTACCGATACCATATTGTAGTTTAACTCTTTAGTAGCACTTAAATGTCTCTTACTGATATCACTTTGTAGTTTAACTCTTTAGTAGCACTTAAATGTCTCTTACTGATAGCACTTTGTAGTTTAACTCTTTAGTAGCACTTAAATGTCTCTTACCGATGCCACTTTGTAGTTTAACACTTTAGTAGCACTTAAATGTCTCTTACCGATAGCACTTTAGTTTAACACTTTAGTAGCACTTAAATGTCTCTTACCGATAGCACTTTGTAGTTTAACTCTTTAGTAGCACTTAAATGTATCTTACCGATAACACTTTGTAGTTTAACTCTTTAGTAGCACTTAAATGTCTCTTACCGATAACACTTTGTAGTTTAACACTTTAGTAGCACTTAAATGTCTCTTACCGATACCACTTTGTAGTTTAACACTTTAGTAGCACTTAAATGTCTCTTACCGATACCACTTTGTAGTTTAACACTTTAGTAGCACTTAAATGTCTCTTACCGATAGCACTTTGTAGTTTAACTCTTTAGTAGCACTTAAATGTCTCTTACCGATAACACTTTGTAGTTTAACACTTTAGTAGCACTTACATGTCTCTTACCGATAGCACTTTGTTGTTTAACACTCTAGTAGAACTTAAATGTCTCTTACCGATAGCACTTTGTAGTTTAACACTCTAGTAGCACTTAAATGTCTCTTACCGATAGCACTTTGTAGTTTAACACTTTAGTAGCACTTAAATGTCTCTTACCGATAGCACTTTGTAGTTTAACACTTTAGTAGCACTTAAATGTCTCTTACCGATAGCACTTTGTAGTTTAACTCTTTAGTAGCACTTAAATGTCTCTTACGGATAACACTTTGTAGTTTAACACTTTAGTAGCACTTACATGTCTCTTACCGATAGCACTTTGTTGTTTAACACTCTAGTAGCAATTAAATGTCTCTTACCGATAGCACTTTGTAGTTTAACACTCTAGTAGCACTTAAATGTCTCTTACTGATAGCACTTTGTAGTTTAACTCTTTAGTAGCACTTAAATGTATCTTACTGATAGCACTTTGTTGTTTAACTCTTTAGTAGCACTTAAATGTCTCTTACTGATAGCACTTTGTTGTTTAACTCTTTAGTAGCACTTAAATGTCTCTTACTGATAGCACTTTGTAGTTTAACACTTTAGCAGCAATTCAGGATCAGAATGAGGATCAGGATCAGGATGATGACTAGGATCAGGATCAGGATGAGGATGAGGATTAGGACTAAGATCAGGATGAGGATCAGGATGAGGACTTGGACTAGGATGAGGATCAGAATTAGGATCAGGATGAGGATCAGGATCAGAATGAGGATCAGGATGAGGACTAGGATCAGGATCAGGGCTAGGATCAGGATCAGGATGAGGATTAGGACTAGGATCAGGATGAGGATCAGGACTAGGATCAGGATGAGGATCAGGATCAGGATAGGGATCAGGATGAGGATCAGGATCAGGTTTAGAATGAGGACTAGGATCAGGGCTAGGATCAGGATCAGGATGAGGATCAGGATGAGGTTTAGGATGAGGATCAGGATCAGGATGAGGATTAGGACTAGTGAACTCTCCCAAAGACGTTTCTCACCAGGCTCTCTGTCTTCCAGAGTCCGGGCTATGATCCGTCATCGGGGCTCCCCGGCTCCTTGGACTACCACCCGTTCGGGGTCCTGGGGCCCTACACCTACGGGGACCCCTCCTACCGGAAGAACGCCACACGGGACGCCACGGCCACGCTGAAGGCCTGGCTCAGCGAGCACCGCAAGAACCCCTACCCCACCAAGGGCGAGAAGATCATGCTGGCCATCATCACCAAGATGACCCTGACCCAGGTCTCCACCTGGTTCGCCAACGCTCGGCGGAGGCTGAAGAAGGAGAACAAGATGACCTGGACCCCCCGAAACCGGAGCGAGGACGAGGAGGACGAGGACAACATCGACCTGGAGAACCACGACGAAGACGACCAGCCCCTCAAGACCACCGGAGAGCCGGAGAGCCAGAGCCAAGCCGGTGAGCGCTGCACAATATGATATATATAATAATATAAGTCTGTTAATCAATCAGTTATTATAACATGTATAATATATATAATATAATATATAATATATTATATTATTATATCAGTATGTTAATCAATCAATCATTCTCAAATGTATAATATATATTATATTATATATATTATATTATATATATTATATTATATATATTATATCAGTCTGTTAATCAATCAATCGTTATATTATTCCTTCTTTTAATCAATCAAGACTTTATAAAATATATATTATTACTGTGTAAAGTACTTCATATATACTGTGTAAAGTACCTCATATATACTGTGTAAAGCACATACAGTATATACTGTGTAAAGTACTTTATATATATATAATGTGTAAAGTACTTAATATATATATACTGTGTAAAGTACTTCATATATATATATATATATATATATATAATGTGTAAAGTACTTCATATATATATAATGTGTAAAGTACTTTGTATATATATAATGTGTAAAGTACTTCATATATACTGTGTAAAGTACTTCATATATATATATACTGTGTAAAGTACTTCATATATATATATATAATGTGTAAAGTACTTCATATATATATACTGTGTAAAGTACTTTGTATATATATAATGTGTAAAGTACTTCATATATACTGTGTAAAGTACTTCATATATATATAATGTGTAAAGTACTTCATATATATATATATATACTGTGTAAAGTACTTCATATATATATATAATGTGTAAAGTACTTCATTTATATATAATGTGTAAAGTACTTCATATATATATATATATATACTGTGTAAAGTACTTTGTATATATATAATGTGTAAAGTACTTCATATATACTGTGTAAAGTACTTCATATATTTACTGTGTAAAGCACTTCATTTATATACTGTTAAAGTACTTGATATACATTGTGTAAAGCACGTTTTATATAATTAGTAAAGTACTTCATATATGTAATATATATACATATATATATATATACTATTACTATATGTACAAATACTATAGGTACTAATACTATAAGTACTAATACTATAAGTGTATGCGTGTGTGTGTGTGTGAAGCCCGTCTAGCAGCCTCTGTGGGGACCCCGTGCGTGCTGCTGTATAGAGAGGACAGCAGCAGCAGCAGTGATACGGACTTTAAGGACTCGGTGGACTCGGTGGACCGGAGGCTGTCCCTTGTCCCGGGTCCCACTTCTACAGGGACCACTCCCCAAAACACCCCCCTGGTGATTGACAGAGTGGAGCGACCGTCGAGTCCACCGTCTAAAGACCACGTGGACTCCTGCGGCGCCACCCAGGGGCCAAACCCGGCCCTGAAACCCAAACTGTGGTCGCTGGCGGAGATCGCCACCTCTTCAGATAAGAGTAGAGGATGTAGGGACTCGTCCCGGACCCCCTTCCCACACAGCCCGGCCCTGCCCCGACACCTATACTACACCTCCCCCTTGCTCCCCGTGTACTCCGGCTTCGGCCCCCTGGGGCCCCTGCACAGCTCGCACCTGAACGGATTACACCAGACGATGCTGAAGAGAACCGCGGCCGCGGCCAGAGACTGCAAAGCACACAGCCAGAACCAGCTGGACCTGCAGGGACTGGAGAGAGGCAGTGTCGACCCGGGCACCATTTAGACTGGGAGCACTGGTGCTGCTGGGACAGTCTGAAACCTCCTGACATCAAACACACATGTATTCACTCTTCCAGGGTTTCTCTGTAATCGTTGTAGTGCGTTCCTGCACAGAACATGAAGTATCATTAAAGATGGTTTCATGAAGACATATCAATAGATATGAAGCTCAGGGAACCAGGAGGCAGAGCTCTTCCTCCTCCTCTTCATCACCACATGGTGCAGCTACAGCGGCTAGCTTCAGCTATGAAAAAAAAGAAAATGAGTGGGAATGCATTATAATAGCACAAGAAATATGAATATATACTGATGCTACAATCAATAATGTGAATTTAGAAATGTTTTATTAAATAAGTTTTAGGATTTAAATAAATGGTTTTTAATTGTTTTTAATTAATTAATTAATTAATGTCATTTGGAGTTATTATTTTTTTAGATTCAGATTTGTATTTCCAAGTACAATAATCTCATTTGATTAATCTTTATTTATATATAAAGATGTATGTATGTGTATACATATATATGTATAGATACATACATATACATATATTTATATATATATATAAATATATATGTATACATACACATATAAATGTATAGATGCATACATGCTAGACATATATTTATATATAAATATACTGTATATGTATATCTACATATAAACACATTAATATAATATTAATGATATACATATACGTATATATATATATATATATATGTATATATGTATGTGTATACATATATACATATATACTGTACATAAGACAGTCTCACCGCGTCTTTGTGTGTTTTGAAAAGCGCTATATAAATTCAATGTATTATTATTATTATATATGTGTATATATGTATATATACACATATATGTATGTGTATGCATACATATACACATATATATGTGTATATGTGTATATGTGTATAAATACATGTGTATATATGTATATGTACACATATATATATATGTATATATATACACATATATATATACACATATACATATATATGTATATGTGTATATATATACAGTACATACACATGTATATATATATACGTATATATACATGTGTATATATACGTATATACACATATACACATATACATATA
>NC_046971.1:547500-585000 GCF_009769545.1 Cyclopterus lumpus | reverse complement strand
CAGAGGACAACACACAGACGACAACACACAGACGACAACACACAGAGGACAACACACAGAGGACAACACACAGAGGACAACACACAGACGACAACACACAGACGACAACACACAGACGACAACACACAGAGGACAACACACAGAGGACAACACACAGAGGACAACACACAGAGGACAACACACAGACGACAACACACAGAGGACAACACACAGACGACAACACACAGACGACAAGACACAGACGACAACACACAGAGGACAACACACAGAGGACAACACACAGAGGACAACACACAGACGACAACACACAGACGACAACACACAGACAACAACACACAGAGGACAACACACAGAGGACAACACACAGAGGACAACACACAGACAACAACACACAGAGGACAACACACAGAGGACAACACACAGACGACAACACACAGACGACAACACACAGAGGACAACACACAGAGGACAACACACAGACGACAACACACAGACGACAACACACAGAGGACAACACACAGAGGACAACACACAGAGGACAACACACAGACGACAACACACAGACGATAACACACAGAGGACAACACACAGAGGACAACACACAGACGACAACACACAGAGGACAACACACAGACGACAACACACAGAGGACAACACAAAGACGACAACACAGACGACAACACACAGAGGACAACACACAGACGACACACACACGACAACACACAGAGGACAACACACAGATGAAACACAGAGGACAACACACAGAGGACAACACACAGAGGACAACACACAGACGACAACACACAGACGACAACACACAGAGGACAACACACAGAGGACAACACACAGAGGACAACACACAGACGACAACACACAGACGACAACACACAGACGACAACACACAGAGGACAACACACAGAGGACAACACACAGAGGACAACACACAGACGACAACACACAGACGACAACACAGAGGACAACACAGACGACAATACACAGAGGACAACACACAGACGACAACACACAGACAACAACACACAGAGGACAACACACAGACGACAACACACAGACGACAACACACAGACGACAACACACAGAGGACAACACACAGAGGACAACACACAGAGGACAACACACAGACGACAACACACAGAGGACAACACACAGAGGACAACACACAGAGGACAACACACAGACGACAACACACAGACGACAACACACAGAGGACAACACACAGACGACAACACACAGAGGACAACACACAGAGGACAACACACAGACGACAACACACAGAGGACAACACACAGAGGACAACACACAGAGGACAACACACAGACGACAACACACGGACGACAACACACAGACGACAACACACAGAGGACAACACACAGAGGACAACACACAGAGGACAACACACAGAGGACAACACACAGACGACAACACACAGAGGACAACACACGGACGACAACACACAGAGGACAACACACAGAGGACAACACACAGACGACAACACACAGAGGACAACACACAGACGACAACACACAGAGGACAACACAAAGACGACAACACAGACGACAACACACAGAGGACAACACACAGACGACACACACACGACAACACACAGAGGACAACACACAGATGAAACACAGAGGACAACACACAGAGGACAACACACAGAGGACAACACACAGACGACAACACACAGACGACAACACACAGACGACAACACACAGAGGACAACACACAGAGGACAACACACAGAGGACAACACACAGACGACAACACAGAGGACAACACACAGAGGACAACACACAGATGACAACACACAGAGGACAACACACAGAGGACAACACACAGACGACAACACAGACGACAACACACAGAGGACAACACACAGACGAAACACAGACGACAACACACAGAGGACAACACACAGACGACAACACACAGAGGACAACACACAGACGACAACACACAGAGGACAACACACAGAGGACAACACACAGAGGACAACACACAGACGACAACACACAGACGAAAACACACAGACAACACACAGAGGACAACACACAGAGGACAACACACAGACAACAACTCACAGACGACAACACACAGACGACAACAAACAGAGGACAACACACAGACGACAACACACAGACAACAACACACAGACGACACACAGACGACAACACACAGACAACAACACACAGAGGACAACACACAGATGACAACACACAGAGGACAACACACAGAGGACAACACACAGACGACAACACAGACGACAACACACAGAGGACAACACACAGACGAAACACAGACGACAACACACAGAGGACAACACACAGACGACAACACACAGAGGACAACACACAGACGACAACACACAGAGGACAACACACAGAGGACAACACACAGACGACAACACAGACAACAACACACAGACGACAACACACAGAGGACAACACACAGACGACAACACAGACGACAACACACAGAGGACAACACACAGACGACACACACACGACAACACACAGAGGACAACACACAGATGAAACACAGACGACAACACACAGAGGACAACACACAGAGGACAACACACAGAGGACAACACACAGACGACAACACAGACGACAACACACAGAGGACAACACACAGACGACACACACACGACAACACACAGAGGACAACACACAGATGAAACACAGACGACAACACACAGAGGACAACACACAGAGGACAACACACAGAGGACAACACACAGACGACAACACACAGACGAAAACACACAGACAACACACAGAGGACAACACACAGACGACAACACAGACGACAACACACAGAGGACAACACACAGACGACACACACACGACAACACACAGAGGACAACACACAGATGAAACACAGACGACAACACACAGACGACAACACACAGACGAAAACACACAGACAATACACAGAGGACAACACACAGAGGACAACACACAGAGGACAACACACAGACGACAACACACAGACGACAACACACAGACGACAACACACAGAGGACAACACACAGAGGACAACACACAGAGGACAACACAGAGGACAACACAGACGACAATACACAGAGGACAACACACAGACGACAACACACAGACAACAACACACAGAGGACAACACACAGAGGACAACACACAGAGGACAACACACAGACGACAACACACAGAGGACAACACACAGACGACAACACACAGACGACAACACACAGAGGACAACACACAGAGGACTACACACAGAGGACAACACACAGACGACAACACACAGAGGACAACATACAGAGGACAACACACAGAGGACAACACACAGACGACAACACACAGACGACAACACACAGAGGACAACACACAGACGACAACACACAGAGGACAACACACAGACGACAACACACAGAGGACAACACACAGAGGACAACACACAGACGACAACACACAGACGACAACACACAGAGGACAACACACAGAGGACAACACACAGAGGACAACACACAGAGGACAACACACAGACGACAACACACAGAGGACAACACACAGACGACAACACACAGAGGACAACACACAGAGGACAACACACAGACGACAACACACAGAGGACAACACACAGAGGACAACACACAGAGGACAACACACAGACGACAACACACAGAGGACAACACAAAGACGACAACACAGACGACAACACACAGAGGACAACACACAGACGACACACACACGACAACACACAGAGGACAACACACAGATGAAACACAGAGGACAACACACAGAGGACAACACACAGAGGACAACACACAGAGGACAACACACAGACGACAACACACAGACGACAACACACAGACGACAACACACAGACGACAACACACAGAGGACAACACACAGACGACAACACACAGACGACAACACAGAGGACAACACAGACGACAATACACAGAGGACAACACACAGACGACAACACACAGACAACAACACACAGACGACAACACACAGAGGACAACACACAGAGGACAACACACAGAGGACAACACACAGAGGACAACACACAGACGACAACACACAGAGGACAACACACAGACGACAACACACAGACGACAACACACAGAGGACAACACAGAGAGGACAACACACAGAGGACAACACACAGACAACAACACACAGAGGACAACACACAGAGGACAACACACAGAGGACAACACACAGACGAAACACAGACGACAACACACAGAGGACAACACACAGAGGACAACACACAGAGGACAACACACAGACGACAACACACAGAGGACAACACACAGATGACAACACACAGAGGACAACACACAGAGGACAACACACAGACGACAACACAGACGACAACACACAGACGACAACACACAGACGAAACACAGACGACAACACACAGAGGACAACACACAGAGGACAACACACAGAGGACAACACACAGAGGACAACACACAGACGACAACACACAGACGACAACACAGACAACAACACACAGACGACAACACACAGAGGACAACACACAGACGACAACACAGACGACAACACACAGAGGACAACACACAGACGACACACACACGACAACACACAGAGGACAACACACAGATGAAACACAGTCGACAACACACAGACGACAACACACAGACGAAAACACACAGACAACACACAGAGGACAACACACAGAGGACAACACACAGACAACAACACAGAGAGGACAACACTCAGACAAACAACAATCACACAACACTCACAAAACAACACTCACACAACAACAATCAGACAACAACAATCACACAACAACACTCACACAACAACACTCACACAACAATACTCACACAACAACAATCACACAACAACACTCACACAACAACACTCACACAACAATACTCACACAACAACAATCACACAACAACACTCACACAACAACACTCACACAACAATACTCACACAACAACACTCACACAACAATACTCACACAACAGTAATATAGTAATATATTATAACAGTCAACAATAGTAATATATTATAACAGTCAACAATAGTAATATATTATAATACCTCAGTCACAATAGTAATATATTATAATACCTCAGTCACAATAGTAATATATTATAATACCTCAGTCACAATAGTAATATATTATAATACCTCAGTCACAATAGTAATATATTATAATACCTCAGTCACAATAGTAATATATTATAATACCTTCCACTCCAGCAGGTCTCCTTCTGTCCTCCTGGTCTACAGGGGCCCCAGCAGCCCGGAGGAGGGGGCCCCCTGCTGGCCGATGCTGCCCACAGCAGACGGCCTGGCCTCACGCTCCACCTGAGTCAGGCAGATGCATGCTGGGAACAGCGGCGGCTCAGACTGCAGCTTCAGAGCTGTCAACACCTCCGCTGACTGTGGAGCAGCTGGATCCTGAAACCTGGACCCTGGAGCCAGATCACTGTCAGGCCTCCAAGCAGAGCGGAACCAAGACCACGGTCTACCATCCCAACCATAATACCAGTATGAAGCCCTGTAGATGTACCATACAGTAAGACACAAGTACTGTGAAGTACACGAGTACTGTGAAGTCTACTGTCAAGTACTGTGAAGTACACGAGTACTGTGAAGTCTACTGTCAAGTACTGTGAAGTACACAAGTACTGTGAATCCTACTCTGAAGTACACGAGTACTGTGAAGTCTACTGTCAAGTACTGTGAAGTCTACTGTCAAGTACACGAGTACTGTGAAGCTACTGTGAAGTACTGTGAAATACACAAGTACTGTGAAGTACACGAGTACTGTGAAGCTACTGTCAAGTACTGTGAAGTACACAAGTACTGTGAATCCTACTCTGAAGTACACGAGTACTGTGAAGTCTACTGTCAAGTACTGTGAAGTACACGAGTACTGTGAAGCTACTGTCAAGTACTGTGAAGTACACAAGTACTGTGAATCCTACTCTGAAGTACACGAGTACTGTGAAGTCTACTGTCAAGTACTGTGAAGTACACAAGTACTGTGAATCCTACTCTGAAGTACACGAGTACTGTGAAGTACACAAGTACTGTGAAGCTACTGTGAAGTACACAAGTACTGTGAAGCTACTGTGAAGTACTGTGAAGTACACGAGTACTGTGAAGCTACTGTGAAGTACTGTGAAGTACACAAGTACTGTGAAGTACACAAGTACTGTGAAGCTACTGTGAAGTACTGTGAAGTACACAAGTACTGTGAAGTACACGAGTACTGTGAAGCTACTGTGAAGTACTGTAAAGTACACAAGTACTGTGAAGTACACGAGTACTGTGAAGCTACTGTGAAGTACTGTGAAGTCTACTGTCAAGTACATAAGTACTGTGAAGTCTACTGTCAAGTACTGTGAAGCTACTGTGAAGTACACAAGTACTGTGAAGTCTAGTGTCAAGTACTGTGAAGCTACTGTGAAGTACACGAGTACTGTGAAGTCTACTCTGAAGTACACGAGTACTGTGAAGTCTACTGTCAAGTACTGTGAAGTACACAAGTACTGTGAATCCTACTCTGAAGTACACGAGTACTGTGAAGTCTACTGTCAAGTACTGTGAAGTACACAAGTACTGTGAATCCTACTCTGAAGTACACGAGTACTGTGAAGTCTACTGTCAAGTACTGTGAAGTACACAAGTACTGTGAATCCTACTCTGAAGTACACGAGTACTGTGAAGTCTACTGTCAAGTACTGTGAAGTACACAAGTACTGTGAATCCTACTCTGAAGTACACGAGTACTGTGAAGTACACAAGTACTGTGAAGCTACTGTGAAGTACTGTGAAATACACAAGTACTGTGAAGTACACGAGTACTGTGAAGCTACTGTGAAGTACTGTGAAGTACACAAGTACTATGAAGTACACGAGTACTGTGAAGCTACTGTGAAGTACTGTGAAGTACACAAGTACTGTGAAGTACACGAGTACTGTGAAGCTACTGTGAAGTACTGTGAAGTCTACTGTCAAGTACACAAGTACTGTGAAGTCTACTGTCAAGTACTGTGAAGCTACTGTGAAGTACACGAGTACTGTGAAGTCTACTCTGAAGTACACGAGTACTGTGAAGTCTACTGTCAAGTACTGTGAAGTACACAAGTACTGTGAATCCTACTCTGAAGTACACGAGTACTGTGAAGTCTACTGTCAAGTACTGTGAAGTACACAAGTACTGTGAATCCTACTCTGAAGTACACAAGTACTGTGAAGTCTACTGTCAAGTACTGTGAAGTACACAAGTACTGTGAATCCTACTCCGAAGTACACGAGTACTGTGAAGTACACAAGTACTGTGAAGCTACTGTGAAGTACACAAGTACGGTGAAGTCTACTGTCAAGTACTGTGAATCCTACTGTGAAGTATACGAGTACTGTGAAGCTACTGTGAAGTACACAAGTACTGTGAAGCTACTGTGAAGTACACGAGTACTGTGAAGCTACTGTGAAGTACTGTGAAGTACACAAGTACTGTGAAGTACACGAGTACTGTGAAGCTACTGTGAAGTACTGTGAAGTACACAAGTACTGTGAAGTACACGAGTACTGTGAAGCTACTGTGAAGTACTGTGAAGTACACAAGTACTGTGAAGTACACGAGTACTGTGAAGCTACTGTGAAGTACTGTGAAGTCTACTGTCAAGTACACAAGTACTGTGAAGTCTACTGTCAAGTACTGTGAAGCTACTGTGAAGTACACAAGTACTGTGAAGTCTACTGTCAAGTACTGTGAAGCTACTGTGAAGCTACTGTGAAGTACTGTGAAGTACACAAGTACTGTGAAGTACACGAGTACTGTGAAGCTACTGTGAAGTACTGTGAAGTACACAAGTACTGTGAAGTACACGAGTACTGTGAAGCTACTGTGAAGTACTGTGAAGTCTACTGTCAAGTACACAAGTACTGTGAAGTCTACTGTCAAGTACTGTGAAGCTACTGTGAAGTACACAAGTACTGTGAAGTCTACTGTCAAGTACTGTGAAGCTACTGTGAAGTACACGAGTACTGTGAAGTCTACTCTGAAGTACACGAGTACTGTGAAGTCTACTGTCAAGTACTGTGAAGTACACAAGTACTGTGAATCCTACTCTGAAGTACACGAGTACTGTGAAGTCTACTGTCAAGTACTGTGAAGTACACAAGTACTGTGAATCCTACTCTGAAGTACACGAGTACTGTGAAGTCTACTGTCAAGTACTGTGAAGTACACAAGTACTGTGAATCCTACTCTGAAGTACACGAGTACTGTGAAGTCTACTGTCAAGTACTGTGAAGTACACAAGTACTGTGAATCCTACTCTGAAGTACACGAGTACTGTGAAGTACACAAGTACTGTGAAGCTACTGTGAAGTACACAAGTACGGTGAAGTCTACTGTCAAGTACTGTGAATCCTACTGTGAAGTACACAAGTACTGTGAAGCTACTGTGAAGTACACGAGTACTGTGAAGCTACTGTGAAGTACTGTGAAGTACACAAGTACTGTGAAGTACACGAGTACTGTGAAGCTACTGTGAAGTACTGTGAAGTACACAAGTACTGTGAAGTACACGAGTACTGTGAAGCTACTGTGAAGTACTGTGAAGTACACAAGTACTGTGAAGTACACGAGTACTGTGAAGCTACTGTGAAGTACTGTGAAGTCTACTGTCAAGTACACAAGTACTGTGAAGTCTACTGTCAAGTACTGTGAAGCTACTGTGAAGTACACAAGTACTGTGAAGTCTACTGTCAAGTACTGTGAAGCTACTGTGAAGTACACGAGTACTGTGAAGTCTACTCTGAAGTACACGAGTACTGTGAAGTCTACTGTCAAGTACTGTGAAGTACACAAGTACTGTGAATCCTACTCTGAAGTACACGAGTACTGTGAAGTCTACTGTCAAGTACTGTGAAGTACACAAGTACTGTGAATCCTACTCTGAAGTACACAAGTACTGTGAAGTACACAAGTACTGTGAAGCTACTGTGAAGTACACAAGTATGGTGAAGTCTACTGTCAAGTACTGTGAATCCTACTGTGAAGTACACAAGTACTGTGAAGTACACAAGTACTGTGAATCCTACTCTGAAGTACACGAGTACTGTGAAGTCTACTGTCAAGTACTGTGAAGTACACAAGTACTGTGAATCCTACTGTGAAGTACACAAGTACTGTGAAGTACACAAGTACTGTGAAGTACACGAGTACTGTGAAGTCTACTGTCAAGTACTGTGAAGTCTACTGTGAAGTACACTAAGTACTTGCTTTTACTCACGAGTACTCCCTTGTACTCACGTGAGTAAAGGCGAGTACTACTCATGAATACTAATGGTATGTTGGTAAGCAATCGGCAGCGTGATCCATAATTACATTAATCAATAGTTCAGAAAGAGCTTTTTCAGTAATAATATTGGTATAGCAGTTAGTTTGAATACATTAACTACGTTTTACTGATTTTACTTTTATACTGTCTGGTATTAGTACTTCAACTGAATATTTATACTATATTGTTTTTGTCCCAGCTGGCCTGGAGGTACGAGCAGCCCTGCAGTGTTGTCCAGCTCAGACCTGAACCTGAAGGCTGAGGACCACCAGGGGGCGACTCCTCTGGTTGTATAGAAGTCTACGCTTCATGTGTTAAAGCTGCATTCTCTCTCCTGACCACCAGGGGGCTACTCCTCTGGTTGTATAGAAGTCTATGCTTCACGTGTTAAAGCTGCATTCTCTCTCCTGACCACCAGGGGTCGACTCCTCTGGTTGTATAGAAGTCTATGCTTCATGTGTTAAAGCTGCATTCTCTCTCCTGACCACCAGGGGGCGACTCCTCTGGTTGTATAGAAGTCTATGCTTCATGTGTTAAAGCTGCATTCTCTCTCCTGACCACCAGGGGGCGACTCCTCTGGTTGTATAGAAGTCTATATAAATGACTCTACTTCTCTTGATGTATTCCCTCAGTAAACATTGTAAACATTAGTTTTTGGTCTCAATCTCTAGTTTCAAGTCTTCTTCAATACAGAATGATGTTCATTTAGTAAATTATGGTCATTTAGAGTCATAGAGCAGGGGATGTTTTAGGGCGGGGCTACAAGGTGATTGACAGGTCTCTATGTCACTCTTCCTCAGTTCAGATATGATCACTTCCTGTTCACTGGTTGATAAAAAACAAGATTCCAACAATTATGATGTATGGTGTAACAAAAGCGGCAGCTAAATGAAATGTAATGTGTATATATATGTGTGTGTCTATATATATATATAGTATATTTGTTCATTGTTCATGTGTTCATGTGTTCATTGTTCATGTGTTCATTGTTCATGTGTTCATGGTTTATGTGTTCTTTGTTCATGTGTTTATTGTTCCTGTGTTCATTGTTCATCTGTTTATTGTTCATGTGTCCATTGTTCCTGTGTTTATTGTTCATGTGTTCATGGTTCATGTGTTCATGGTTCATTTAGCTCATTGTTCCTGTGTTTATTGTTCATGTGTTCATGTGTTCATGTGTTCATGGTTCATGTGCTCATTGTTCCTGTGTTTATTGTTCATTGTTCATATGTTCATGTGTTCATCTGTTCATCTGTTCATTGTTCATGTGTTCATTGTTCATGTGTTCATTGGTCATCTGTTCATCTGTTCATGGGTTCATTGTTCATCTGTTCATGGTTCATGTGTTCATTGTTCATGTGTTTATTGTTCATGTGTGCATTGTTCATGTGTCCATTGTTCATGT
This sequence comes from Cyclopterus lumpus, assembly GCF_009769545.1. NCBI lineage: Eukaryota > Metazoa > Chordata > Actinopteri > Perciformes > Cyclopteridae > Cyclopterus > Cyclopterus lumpus. The sequence continues at coordinate 574,246 of NC_046971.1, read as the reverse complement.
GTTCATGGTTCATGTGCTCATTGTTCCTGTGTTTATTGTTCCTGTGTTCATTGTTCATCTGTTTATTGTTCATGTGTCCATTGTTCCTGTGTTTATTGTTCATGTGTTCATGGTTCATGTGCTCATTGTTCCTGTGTTTATTGTTAATGTATTCATGTGTTCATGGTTCATGTGCTCATTGTTCCTGTGTTTATTGTTCATCTGTTCATCTGTTCCTGTGTTCATATGTTCATCTGTTCATTGTTCATGTGTTCATTGTTCATGTGTTCATTGTTCATGTGTTCATGTGTGCATGTGTTCATCTGTTCATGGTTCATGTGTTCATCTGTTCATGGGTTCATTGTTCATCTGTTCATGGTTCATGTGCTCATTGTTCCTGTGTTTATTGTTCATGTGTTTATTGTTCCTGTGTTCATTGTTCATGTGTTCATGGTTCATGTGCTCATTGTTCCTGTGTTTATTGTTCATGTGCTCATTGTTCCTGTGTTCATGGTTCATGTGCTCATTGTTCCTGTGTTTATTGTTCATGTGCTCATTGTTCCTGTGTTCATGGTTCCTGTGTTCATTGTTCATGTGTTCATGTGTTCATGGTTCATGTGTTCATTGTTCATGTGTTCATGTGTTCATTGTTCATGTGTTCATGTGTTCATGGTTCATGTGTTCATTGTTCCTGTGTTCATGGTTCCTGTGTTCATTGTTGATGTGTTCATGTGTTCATTGTTCATGTGTTCATGTGTTCATGGTTCATGTGTTCATGGTTCATGTGTTCATTGTTCATGTGTTCATGTGTTCATTGTTCATGTGTTCATTGTTCATGTGTTCATTGTTCATGTGTTCATGTGTTCATTGTTCACGTGTTCATGGTTCATGTGCTCATTGTTCCTGTGTTCATGGTTCATGTGTTCATTGTTCATGTGTTCATGTGTTCATTGTTCATGTGTTCATTGTTCATGTGTTCATGTGTTTATTGTTCATGTGTTCATGGTTCATGTGTTCATTGTTCATGTGTTCATGTGTTCATGTGTTCATGGTTCATGTGTTCATTGTTCATGTGTTCATGGTTCATGTGTTCATTGTTCATGTGTTCCTGTGTTCATTATTCATGTGTTCATGGTTCATGTGTGCATTGTTCATGTGTTCCTGTGTTCATTGTTCATGTGTTCATGTGTTCATGTGTTAATTGTTCATGTGTTCATTGTTCATGTGTTCATGGTTCATGTGTTCATTGTTCCTGTGTTCATGGTTCCTGTGTTCATTGTTCATGTGTTCATTGTTCATTGTTCATGTGTTCATGTGTTCATGGTTCATGTGTTCATGTGTTCATGGTTCATGTGTTCATTGTTCATGTGTTCATGTGTTCATGTGTTCATTGTTCATGTGTTCATGGTTCATGTGTTCATTGTTCCTGTGTTCATGGTTCCTGTGTTCATTGTTCATGTGTTCATGTGTTCATGGTTCATGTGTTCATGTGTTCATGGTTCCTGTGTTCATTGTTCATGTGTTCATGTGTTCATTGTTCATGTGTTCATGTGTTCATTGTTCCTGTGTTCATGGTTCCTGTGTTCATTGTTCATGTGTTCATTGTTCATTGTTCATGTGTTCATGTGTTCATGGTTCATGTGTTCATGTGTTCATGGTTCATGTGTTCATGGTTCATGTGTTCATGTGTTCATTGTTCATGTGTTCATGTGTTCATGTGTTCATGGTTCATGTGTTCATTGTTCCTGTGTTCATGGTTCCTGTGTTCATTGTTCATGTGTTCATGTGTTCATGGTTCATGTGTTCATGTGTTCATGGTTCCTGTGTTCATTGTTGATGTGTTCATGTGTTCATTGTTCATGTGTTCATGTGTTCATGGTTCATGTGTTCATGGTTCATGTGTTCATTGTTCATGTGTTCATGTGTTCATTGTTCATGTGTTCATTGTTCATGTGTTCATGTGTTCATTGTTCACGTGTTCATGGTTCATGTGCTCATTGTTCCTGTGTTCATGGTTCATGTGTTCATTGTTCATGTGTTCATGTGTTCATTGTTCATGTGTTCATTGTTCATGTGTTCATGTGTTCATGTGTTCATTGTTCATGTGTTCATGGTTCATGTGTTCATTGTTCATGTGTTCATGTGTTCATGTGTTCATGGTTCATGTGTTCATTGTTCATGTGTTCATGGTTCATGTGTTCATTGTTCATGTGTTCCTGTGTTCATTATTCATGTGTTCATGGTTCATGTGTGCATTGTTCATGTGTTCCTGTGTTCATTGTTCATGTGTTCATGTGTTCATGTGTTCATTGTTCATGTGTTCATGGTTCATGTGTTCATTGTTCATGTGTTCATGGTTCCTGTGTTCATTGTTCATGTGTTCATTGTTCATTGTTCATGTGTTCATGTGTTCATGGTTCATGTGTTCATGTGTTCATGGTTCATGTGTTCATTGTTCATGTGTTCATGTGTTCATGTGTTCATGTGTTCATTGTTCATGTGTTCATGTGTTCATTGTTCATGTGTTCATGGTTCATGTGTTCATTGTTCCTGTGTTCATGGTTCCTGTGTTCATTGTTCATGTGTTCATGTGTTCATGGTTCATGTGTTCATGTGTTCATGGTTCCTGTGTTCATTGTTCATGTGTTCATGTGTTCATTGTTCATGTGTTCATGTGTTCATTGTTCATGTGTTCATGTGTTCATTGTTCATGTGTTCATGGTTCATGTGTTCATTGTTCATGTGTTCATGGTTCATGTGTTCATTGTTCCTGTGTTCATGGTTCCTGTGTTCATTGTTCATGTGTTCATTGTTCATTGTTCATGTGTTCATGTGTTCATGGTTCATGTGTTCATGTGTTCATGGTTCATGTGTTCATGGTTCATGTGTTCATGTGTTCATGTGTTCATTGTTCATGTGTTCATGTGTTCATGTGTTCATGGTTCATGTGTTCATTGTTCCTGTGTTCATGGTTCCTGTGTTCATTGTTCATGTGTTCATGTGTTCATGGTTCATGTGTTCATGTGTTCATGGTTCCTGTGTTCATTGTTCATGTGTTCATGTGCTCATTGTTCCTGTGTTCATTGTTCATGTGTTCATTGTTCATGTGTTCATTGTTCATTGTTCATTGTTCGTGTGTTCATTGTTCATGTGTTCATTGTTCATGTGTTCATGGTTCATGTGTTCATGTGTTCATGTGTTCATGGTTCATGTGTTCATGGTTCATGTGCTCATTGTTCCTGTGTTCATTGTTCATTGTTCATTGTTCATGTGCTCATTGTTCATGTGTTCATGGTTCATGTGCTCATTGTTCCTGTGTTCATGTGTTCATGGTTCATGTGTTCATGGTTCATGTGCTCATTGTTCCTGTGTTCATTGTTCATTGTTCATGTGCTCATTGTTCATGTGTTCATGGTTCATGTGTTCATTGTTCATGTGCTCATTGTTCCTGTGGTAACAAATAACTTTGCTTTTATTAACTATGCTGTCTGGTAGAGATTTTAAATGAAAATTAAGCCCCTCCCAGTGTTAAGCCCATCCCAATGCAGTATATATTTATACATATATATACATGTATATATATATGGCTCCAGCGCCCCCGCGACCCTAATGAGGATAAGCGGTATTGAAAATGGATGGATGGATGGATAAATATTTACATATATACATGTATATATGTATATATATACATATATATATACATGTATATATGTATATATGTATATATATGTATATATGTGTATATGTATATATGTATATGTATATGTATATATGTATATGTATATATGTACAGTGTGTCTTTTGTACAGTGTTTTTTTTAAATATATTTTTCATTCTTCATATTTCTATTATTATTATAGTGTGTTTGTTTTGTACCTCTGTTGACTCGGAGAACCCTGCAAAAATAATAAAAAACCTTGAACCTTGTGTGTATATATATATATATTTATATATATAAATATATATATATATATATATATATATATATATATATATAGCGTTATGAACTAAATATGTTTATAAAGCTGTAATAACGACATTTAAAAAAAACCAAACTATTTAATGACGTTTTGACTGTTTTTCCGACGGACTTCCGTGAGAACCGTTAGGAAACCACTGAAACGGAAAAAATAAAACCGGAAATAGTAGTACTTTGATTGACAGGTCGACTCACCCATTCGCTCGCAGGGACGCAGGTTTAGTGGGCTGGGCGAGAGCCGCCGTTCTTCACGCGCAGACACGCATAGAATGACGTCAGCTCTCGGCGTCACATACGTCCACAGCGTCCACGCGCCGCCGGAGCTGTCAGTCAGAGGACCTTTAAATGGCCACTCGGCTCGGTACGGCCCGGTAATAACGCTGCCCCGGAGAGACCCGGTGACTGTCGGGGTCGACCCGTTTGATCCAAACCGAGATCTGATCGTCTTACTGGCTCAGCAACACCAACAATGAGCGACGAGGACGAGGTTTTGCAGAAAGCCCGAACCGGGTTCGAAGATCTGTGCCGAGCCTTAAATATGGACGAAGAAGCGAGCGGCGAGGCGTGGAAGAGCTACGACACCATGAGCAGGAACTTTACGTTAGAGGTGAACAGCTTTACGACACTGCTTCTGCTAGCTTTAGGAACTATTGTGACGTCTGTTGGTCTGTCTGTCTGACGTCTGCGGGCCTGTCTGTGTGTCTGTCTGGTAGTCTGTGTCTGTCTGCGGGTCTGTCTGACGTCTGTTGGTCTGTCTGTTGATCTGTGTCTGTCTGAGTGTTGGTCTGTCTGTTGATCAGTGTATGTCTGTCTGTTGATCTGTCTGTTGATGTGTCTGTCTGCGTGTTGATCTGTCTGTTGATGTGTCTGTCTGCGTGTTGATCTGTCTGTTGATGTGTCTGTCTGCGTGTTGATCTGTCTGTTGATCTGTGTCTGTCTGTGTGTTGGTCTGTCTGTTGATGTGTCTGTCTGCGTGTTGATCTGTCTGTTGATCTGTGTCTGTCTGTGTGTTGGTCTGTCTGTTGATGTGTCTGTCTGCGTGTTGATCTGTCTGTTGATCTGTGTCTGTCTGCGTGTTGATCTGTCTGTTGATCTGTGTCTGTCTGTGTGTTGGTCTGTCTGTTGATGTGTCTGTCTGCGTGTTGATCTGTCTGTTGATCTGTGTCTGTCTGCGTGTTGATCTGTCTGTTGATCTGTGTCTGTCTGTGTGTTGGTCTGTCTGTTGATGTGTCTGTCTGTGTGTTGGTCTGTCTGTTGATGTGTCTGTCTGTTGATCTGTGTCTGTTGATCTGTGTCTGTCTGCGTGTTGGTCTGTAAAACTGTATATACATGTAAACAAACTGTATGTACATGTACATAACCATGTAAACAAACTGTATGTACATGTACATAACCATGTAAACAAACTGTATGTACATAACCATGTAAACAAACTGTATGTACATGTAAACAAACTGTATGTACATAACCATGTAAACAAACTGTATGTACATAACCATGTAAACAAACTGTATGTACATGTAAACAAACTGTATGTACATAACCATGTAAACAAACTGTATGTACATGTAAACAAACTGTATGTACATAACCATGTACCCCCCAGGGCAGTGACCTCCACTGGCTGGCCTGCTCTCTCTACGTGGCCTGCAGGTCCTCGGTGCCCACGGTGGGGAAAGGAACCACGGAGGGGAACTACGTCTCCCTGACCCGGATCCTGCGCTGCTCGGAGATGAGGTAGGCCCACAATGCACCTGTGCTCTCACCTGCAGGTCTGTCTCTCATATATATATATATATATATATATATATATATATATATATATATATATATATATATATATATATATATATATATATATATATATATTACTATAAGTACTCTGATCTTCTATTTCAGTTAAAGTACTAATACGCCAGTGTAAAAATCCTTCAATCTATAGTAAAAGTACAAACTTATTATCGTCTACATTCCTACAGTCCCAAAAGTGAAAGTACTCATGATGCAGAAAAGTATGTGTTATATTATTGATCACTTTAATGTTTCAAGGCTTTATATACTGCGGGTAGTTTAATAATACATAATGTTAAAAAAAAGTACTATATGTACCTCTGAGATGTAGTACAGTATAAAGTACTATATGTACCTCTGAGATGTAGTACAGTATAAAGTACAATATGTACCTCTGAGATGTAGTACAGTAAGAAGTACTATATGTACCTCTGAGATGTAGTACAGTATAAAGTACTATATGTACCTCTGAGATGTAGTACAGTATAAAGTACTATATGTACCTCTGAGATGTAGTACAGTATAAAGTACTATATGTACATCTGATATATAGTACAGTAAAAAGTACAATATGTACCTCTGAGATGTATAAGTCTTGTTCTTCCTGACAGCCTGATGGAGTTCTTGTTCTTCCTGACTGCCTGATAGAGTTCTTGTTCTTCCTGACAGCCTTAATAGAGTTCTTGTTCTTCCTGACAGCCTTAATAGAGTTATTGTTCTTCCTGACAGCCTGATAGAGTTATTGTTCTTCCTGACAGCCTGATAGAGTTCTTGTTCTTCCTGACAGCCTGATAGAGTTCTTGTTCTTCCTGACAGCCTTAATAGAGTTCTTGTTCTTCCTGACAGCCTGATGGAGTTCTTGTTCTTCCTGACAGCCTGATAGAGTTCTTGTTCTTCCTGACAGCCTGATGGAGTTCTTGTTCTTCCTGACAGCCTTAATAGAGTTCTTGTTCTTCCTGACTGCCTGATAGAGTTCTTGTTCTTCCTGACAGCCTTAATAGAGTTCTTGTTCTTCCTGACAGCCTGATGGAGTTCTTGTTCTTCCTGACAGCCTTAATAGAGTTCTTGTTCTTCCTGACAGCCTGATAGAGTTCTTGTTCTTCCTGACAGCCTGATAGAGTTCTTGTTCTTCCTGACAGCCTTAATAGAGTTCTTGTTCTTCCTGACAGCCTGATGGAGTTCTTGTTCTTCCTGACAGCCTGATAGAGTTCTTGTTCTTCCTGACAGCCTGATAGAGTTCTTGTTCTTCCTGACAGCCTGATAGAGTTCTTGTTCTTCCTGACAGCCTGATAGAGTTCTTGTTCAGTTCTCGTTCTTCCTGACAGCCTGATAGAGTTCTTGTTCTTCCTGACAGCCTTAATAGAGTTCTTGTTCTTCCTGACAGCCTGATAGAATTCGTGTTCTTCCTGACAGCCTTAATAGAGTTCTTGTTCTTCCTGACAGCCTTAATAGAGTTATTGTTCTTCCTGACAGCCTGATAGAGTTATTGTTCTTCCTGACAGCCTTAATAGAGTTCTTGTTCTTCCTGACAGCCTTAATAGAGTTCTTGTTCTTCCTGACAGCCTGATAGAGTTCTTGTTCTTCCTGACAGCCTGATAGAGTTCTTGTTCTTCCTGACAGCCTTAATAGAGTTCTTGTTCTTCCTGACAGCCTGATAGAGTTCTTGTTCTTCCTGACAGCCTTAATAGAGTTCTTGTTCTTCCTGACAGCCTTAATAGAGTTCTTGTTCTTCCTGACAGCCTTAATAGAGTTCTTGTTCTTCCTGACAGCCTGATAGAATTCGTGTTCTTCCTGACAGCCTTAATAGAGTTCTTGTTCTTCCTGACAGCCTGATAGAGTTCTTGTTCTTCCTGACAGCCTGATAGAGTTCTTGTTCTTCCTGACAGCCTGATAGAATTCGTGTTCTTCCTGACAGCCTTAATAGAGTTCTTGTTCTTCCTGACAGCCTTAATAGAGTTATTGTTCTTCCTGACAGCCTGATAGAGTTCTTGTTCTTCCTGACAGCCTGATAGAGTTCTTGTTCTTCCTGACAGCCTGATAGAGTTCTCGTTCTTCCTGACAGCCTGATAGAGTTCTTTAATAAGATGAAGAAGTGGCAGGACATGGCCGACCTGCCACAGGACTTCCGTCAGAGCACCAACAAGCTGGAGAGAAACTTCACCGTGTCAGCGGTCATCTTTAAGAAGTACGTCCCCATCTTCAAAGCCATCTTCAAGGCGCCGTTGGAGGAGCCGCCTCGAGTTCACCGCAGCCGCAAACAGAGGTGACCTTTGAACTCTCCTGAACAGCCAGTTCAGACCGGTGCTTCTTTGTTTCATGGTGTAGTTTATTAGCTGATGACGTGTCCTCCGGTCTTCTGTCTCCAGACGTCATCCCTGCTCTGTGACCGAGGTCTTCAACTTCTGCTGGGTTCTATTTGTCCACGCTAAAGGTAACCAGTCCACAGTCACCAGTACCCTACTGGGAAACCTTCCAGCTAGTGGTGTTCACTGGTCACATACAACATGTCAATTAATAGACGGCACGAGGACATCCAGCAGATGGTGGAGATGTCACGCATAAAAGTCAACAGAAGAAGAGGACGAGGAAGTTCTGATGTTTGTGTTGGGACGACTGTGGCTCAGTGGTGAAAAGGGTCGTCCTTCAGTCAGAGGATGTGTCCTTGAGCAACACACTTCACCCCAAAATAGCTCCTGTAGCTGTTCTACAGTGTGTGAATGTTAGTTACTGCTGATGGACAGGTGGAACCTGAGCTCCTCCCATCAGTGTATGAATGTTAGTTAGTCCTGGGCTGGTTCAGGTGTCCACAGGGTGGGGAGCCAATCAGAAGAAGGGGGGAGGCGAGTGAAGATAAAGGGAGAGGTGAACCTAGAGTTCTGGTGATTTTTGAGAGTGGGAGAACAGGTGTGTTATGGTGAGCGCGAGCGGAGGGTTTGGGATTGGTGTCGAGGAGCAGCTACACGGAGGAGAGTGAGCCGGGTTGAAAGCACGGTCGGAGTGCGGCGGAACAGCTAGCGGCTAACCCGCGAGGGGTTTGTTGAGGACGACGCAGCCGGAGAGAAGAAGGGAGGCAGGACGGAGTGTCCTGTGATCATCGCGCTTCCAGCTGGACACCAGGGTTTCTAGTAGGACTGCATCCATCGCTCTCTCTGGGGGCCGTGAGCACTGACCCCGCAGATGAGGAGGATTTACACGAGCTCCAACAAGGGCGCCAGCATAGGGTACCTTAGCACGGACTGTTAACGCCCGAGTATTGTTGTGGGTTTCGTGTTGAGTATTGTTTTGTGTTAGAATAAATGTGGATGTGGATGTGTGGTATCCCTTGTGTCTGGGTGAAATTCCTGTGTTAGCATCCTGCTATACTTATCTAAGAAAACGAGGGGTTTAACCGGGATATATATATTTATATAAATGCATGGGAGTTTGAGCCCACATCAACAGTATAGTGAGAATTTGAGTAGACCCGTTTCAATGCACCTCCCATGCAACAGGGGTAGGGTATGAGGCCCCTGACTAGAACAGCAACTGAGGGGGGGGCTACACGTGGGGGCTCGTGAGGTATTTATGGAAAAAGTATAGGTAAATTATATATCCATAGGCCTGTAGAAACTGGCCTTATTGAATGTTTATTTGGTGTAAAGTGTGTTATGCTAATGTAAACATGGAGTCAGAACAGATATTCAACTGGTGTGAAAAGAAAAGTATCGATGTAAAAAAAGTGATTGAGACTATTTATAAAGTACTGGAGGGAGTTAAAGTAGGTGGCCGCTGTAAAAATATGGGACGGTGTTTGAATCCGGTTGGTAAAAGCCAATTCGTGTTAGTTGAAACTACTGATGACATGACAAAGGGGGACATACCCGAACAGTTAGCAGCTGGAGATGGAGAGGAACTTTGGATAGTAAACGCCAGTGAGGGTCACGAGTGGCATGTACCCCGTGAACACGAGGGTTTCCAGACAAAGCTACTAGCGTTTCTAGCAAATGAAGGGAAGACTGTAGCTGATGTCACCGGCTTGTTTAGCTCTACTCCTGCTCAAAAACCCGCCCTAGACCTGAACACCCAGCTGGTTAATGCTATCTCCTTGCTAGTTGAGAAATACCAAGCAACCCCTGCAGACAGTCCAGGCTATCGAAAACTGAGGTTGTTCTTGGGTATCAAACCCACCCCTCTTGGAGAAGAAGAATATGATTCCTGGGCCGAACAAACCACTCACATGCTGGATGAGTGGCAGTGTTCCGATGTCATCAAGAAACAGAGAGTAGCTGAGAGTCTTAAAGGGCCAGCAGAAGATATTGTTCGGGGGTTGAGAGTCACTAATCCTCATGCCACTTCGAATGACTATGGTCAGGCCTTAGAGACAGCTTTTGGAACCACAGATAGTGCTGCTGACCTCATGGGGAAGTTCCGTACCACCTTCCAGAGAGGAGGGGAGAAACTGTCAGCATACTTGCTCAGACTAGACAAGCTATTTCATGCAGTCCATCGTAGGGGTGGAATGGAAGTGGCTGACATGAACCAAGTTCGCATTGAACAAGTTGCAAGAGGTGCGCTGTCCAATGACCTCACTGCCCTTCGCATAAGGTTGACCTATAAACTGAAGCCTCCTCCAAGCTTCACTGAGCTGCTTTGTAGAGAAGAGGAGGAGATGATCCTTGAGAGACTAAGTGTACAGACTGTCGGTAGCCGTGTGGAGTGTTCTATAGCAGCCGTTGCACCAGTTCGACCTGACAGAGATCCTGCAATAGAGAGTCTTGTGAAAGAATTTCAAGGGCTTAAGAATGATGTTGCACGCTTACTTTCTGCCTCTGCTGCTGTTTCACAAAGTGCACCACAACATGTAGCTCAAAGCCACAACTAGAAACCAAATGGGAACGCCTATGCACGTGGAAAGGAGAGATCCCCGAAACCCCAGTACCGCACTGATGTCTTTTGCTATAGGTGTGGGGAAGATGGTCACTTCCAGCGAGAGTGTGAACACCCAGAGCACCTCAGGAAAGTGAACAAGCGTCTCTTGAACCTAAAACAGTCAGCAGGAAACTTCCCAGGGGCTCAGTAAGGGAACGGCCTAAGGCTCCGGAGAAGATACCTTCCACAAAGTGTGACATGCTACAGGAAGGAAAGGCTAATTTGCCAGAGGGGTTAGTTCGACCTAGCTCTATTGTCCCTGTACACATTGAGGGCATTTACACCAAAGCTTTACTTGATAGCGGGTCTCAAGTTACTTTACCCGCTCCTTCTATGACGGGTATCTGAAGCACCTGCCTTTGACCCCTATTGGTTGCCTAGAGATTTGGGGTCTCAGTGTAGAGGAGTATCCATATGACGGCTATGTGTGCTTGAAACTTGAGTTCAATGAAGATGTAGTTGGAGTAGCTGAGACCATAGAAACACTTGTGCTTGTGTGTGCAGATCCGGTCATGAAAGGCGAGGCTTCTATTTTGGTTGGTACAAACACCTCCATAGTTCGGAGACTCTTTAGTTCATGTCAAACCCATGGAGGAGATCATTTCCTTCATGCCCGCTCTATCCACCCGGCCATAAAAGAAGCTTATGAGAAGACAACTAGAGGGACAGTCTGGTTCATGCAAGAGAAGCCTTTCACTCTACCACCTGGTGGGGTTGCAACAGTCACAGGCACAAGCTGTTCTTTTTGACCGTCCAGAGGAGGGGGGTTTTCCAGAAGGGCTTCTGGTGATGCCGGTGGCTAAAAAGCCAATCGTTGTCCATTGTCATCGCATTACAGTTACCCTGAGAAATCTGTCTGGCCACAATGTGACCTTGAGACGTGGAATGCAAATCGCTCACCTTTTTCCTGTGGAGGTGATAAACACAGTCCGTGCAAAGAAAATACCCATGCTGTCTACCTCTCCGCTTTCCCCCTCCTCTTTTGATTTTGGTGAGTCTCCAGTGCCTCCTTAGTGGAAGGAGAGACTGTGTCATAAAATGATGCAGAGAAAGGAAGTTTTCTCCTGCAGTGAGTTTGATGTTGGTTGTGCAAAGAACGCACAACACCACATTTGTGTAATCGATGATAAATCATTTCGAGAACGTTCCAGACAATTACCACCAGGTGACTTGGAAGACATGAGGAATCATCTCCATGATCTTAAAGAGGCTGGGATTATTTCAGACTCCAGAAGTCTCTATGCCTCCCCAATAGTTGTGGTTCGCAAGAAAAATGGAACCATACGCATGTGTGTGGACTACAGGAAGTTAAACAGGAGGACAATTCCTGATCAATACACAGTCCCACAAGTGGAGGATGCTCTGTCTTGCCTAAGTGGTAGTCAGTGGTTCAGTGTGCTCGATCTCCGAAGTGGCTATTATCAGATCCCGTTAAGTCCCGCTGACAAAACAAAAAACAGCATTCATCTGCCCAGCAGGATTCTATCAGTTTGAGCGGATGCCACAAGGGGTTTGTGGAGCACCAGCCACATTTCAGCGAGTCATGGAGTTGGCTGTTGGAATTTCTGGTTTACCTGGACAATATAATCGTTTTTGGGGAAAACCTTGGAAGAGCATGAGCAGTGCCTTTTCAAAGTACTGGACAGATTAAAGGAGAAGGACTAAAGTTATCCTTGGATAAATGTAAGTTCTGCTGCCTTTCTGTAACCTACCTTGGGCACGTCGTGTCTAGGGATGGTGTTGCTACCGACACCTCCAAGATCGAAGCTGTGAAGTCTTGGCCACGCCCAGAGAATATCACTGCTCTTCGCTCTTTCCTTGGTTTCTGTGGATATTACAGGCGATTTGTAAAAGATTTCTCCAGAGTCCCACTCAACCAGTTACTGCAGGGCTGCATTGTAACCGGAAGGCAGGGAAAACAAACAACGATAGAGAAAGACTGGAAAGAGAAACAAATACCAAAGCCCGACACAGAGCCCAAAGACTGGTACCACTCCAAAGAGCCATTGGGACGGAGGTGGGATGAAGACTGCGAAAAGGCTTTTGAGGCTTTAAAGAGAAGGCTTAAACTCTGTTTGTTCCACTGCCATCGGGAAGAAGATTCAGGACTATTAAAACCTTGACTAACAGGCTGAGGAACAGCTTTTTCCCCAGAGCCATTTCCTCCATCACCCACCACCCCACCCAGCTCACACCGGACAGTACTGCGGAGGGACAAAAATAGACAATAATACAACACTTTTTCACTTTTAAGCCATTGCTGCCTGTGTTTTATGTTTTATTTATTTTTAAAATGTCTTGTTTTAAATTAAAATGTCCTGTCTTAAATGTTTTTATACATGTTTGTACCTGTTGCTGCTGTACTGACTGAGTCGCCAACTTAATTTCGTTGTATGTTTTTTACAATGACAATAAACATCCTTACCTTACCTTACAGAGACACCCGTTTTGGCCTTTGCCAACCCAGAGCTGCCCTATGCCAGCCGAGAAGGTTTGGGAGGTGTCCTGTATCAGGACCAAGGAGAGGGATTGCGCCCAGTTGCTTTTGTCAGCCGAAGCCTGTCCCCAGCAGAGAATAAATATCCCACACAAACTGGAATGTTTGGCTTTAAAGTGGGCGGTCACCAAAAAGCTGCATGATTATCTCTATGGAGTCAAGTTTGAGGTACACACGGACAACAATCCCTTAACCTATGTCCTAACTACTGCTAAGTTGGACGCAGCAGGTCATCAATGGTTGGAGGAACTTTCAACTTATAACTTTAGCCTAAAGTATCGCCCTGGAAAGCAAAACGTTGATGCGGATGCATTGTCTCGGCACCCTCCTGAAAATCGAGATGTGTCTCATGAGGAGGAGAAAGTCATACCAGCCGTTACTGTCCAAGCTGTCTGTCATATGGTGGAATTCCGATCCCGCCAATACGGCCACCGCAGAGCTGTTGATCTTCTGGGCTCATCTAAACATGCTGTTCCTCAAGACTATTGCAATTTGGCTTTCTTGAGTGAGAAACAGCTGCCTCAAATGACTTCTGCAGATATCTCGCATTCTCAGCAGAAAGGCCGCTGCATTGGAGAGCTGATGAGTTGTCACACCTCGAAAGTGGGAGTTAAAGGACAAGTCTGGGTCAAAGATAACTAGAGATTCTTTACAGTGGTGTTGGATGCCAGGGCAATGCCATCTACAGAAACCACATCACCAGATAATTGATCTCTGAGGTGTTCAGGGCCCAGTAAAATAACTTCAGTTTTGTCTGAGTTTAACATCAGGAAGTTGGAGGTCATCCATGTTTTTATGTCTTTAAGACATTCTTGAAGTTTAGCGAGCTGGTTGGTCTCCTCTGGTTTGATCGATAGATATAATTGAGTATCATCTGCATAGCAATGAAAGTTTATGGAGTGATTCCTGATAATGTTGCCCAAAGGAAGCATAAAATTGGTCCAAGCACAGAACCTTGTGCTTAGACGTGAAGCTCTTCCCCTCCCAAGGAGTCCACGTCTTAAACTGTCCTAATCTGTCCTAATCTGTCCTCCTTCTGTCTTCTTCAGGGAACTTCCCGATGATCAGCGATGACCTGGTGAACTCATATCACCTGCTGCTGTGCGCTCTGGACCTGGTCTTCACCAACGCTCTGCTGTGCAATTCCAGGAAAGACCTGCTCAACACAAACTTCAGAGGTGCCTCTCTCGTCATCACACAAAGCGCTGCGCAGCACTGCTGTGGAGGAAGCCTGCTTATCAGGCCTGGACTGAACTAAATCAAGCTAAATAAATTAGCCTGTCTTCCAGTTGACACCTGGTGTTTCCTCTGCTCCATCTGCCTCCTCCTCGCTCTCCAAACATGGCTTTATTGTGCTGAGAGGAAACAGCTCTGGCTCCTCGTCAAGCTGCATCCACTCAGGAAACAAGGGTTGGGTTTACAACTCTAACTCACTCCGGAGAACTTAAAGAGGCACGACTGCTGTTCAGAGGAGGTTCTCCTCTACAGTCCTTTCGTTACCACAGTAGATGGAGGAATGCAATCAAAAACAACTATAATTCTGAACCCTGATTGAGTGACTAATGCAGAACATTATAGTGCTCCTCTTCTACGAGTGATTCATCCCTGTATGATTCCTTTCTTTGATATTACAAGAATGTAAATGTTCCACAGTGATGATAATAAGAGAAACATGGTCCTGGTCTGTGTGATGTCCTCCAGGTCTACCAGAGGACTTCAGCACTAAAGACTTCAGGCCGTCCTCGGGGCCGTACTGCTTCATAGAGCAGCTGTGTGAGCTGCATGACGGGCTGGTGCTGGAGGCCAAAGGGGTCAAAGAGCACTTCTGGAAACCCTTCATCAAGAAACTCTTCCACAAGAGGGTGAGACATGTCATTAACTAGACTGTTCATCAAGAAACTCTTCCACTAGAGGGTGAGACATGTTGTCATTAACTAGACTGTTCATCAAGAAACTCTTCCACTAGAGGGTGAGACATGTTGTCATTAACTAGACTGTTCATCTAGAAACTCTTCCACTAGAGGGTGAGACATGTTGTCATTAACTAGACTGTTCATCAAGAAACTCTTCCACTAGAGGGTGAGACATGTTGTCATTAACTAGACTGTTCATCTAGAAACTCTTCCACAAGAGGGTGAGACATGTCATTAACTAGACTGTTCATCAAGAAACTCTTCCACTAGAGGGTGAGACATGTCATTAACTAGACTGTTCATCTAGAAACTCTTCCACTAGAGGGTGAGACATGTCATTAACTAGACTGTTCATCAAGAAACTCTTCCTTTAGAGGGTGAGACATGTTGTCATTAACTAGACTGTTCATCTAGAAACTCTTCCACTAGAGGGTGAGACATGTCATTAACTAGACTGTTCATCTAGAAACTCTTCCACTAGAGGGTGAGACATGTCATTAACTAGACTGTTCATCTAGAAACTCTTCCTTTAGAGGGTGAGACATGTCATTAACTAGACTGTTCATCAAGAAACTCTTCCACTAGAGGGTGAGACATGTCATTAACTAGACTGTTCATCTAGAAACTCTTCCACTAGAGGGTGAGACATGTCATTAACTAGACTGTTCATCAAGAAACTCTTCCTTTAGAGGGTGAGACATGTTGTCATTAACTAGACTGTTCATCTAGAAACTCTTCCACTAGAGGGTGAGACATGTCATTAACTAGACTGTTCATCTAGAAACTCTTCCACTAGAGGGTGAGACATGTCATTAACTAGACTGTTCATCTAGAAACTCTTCCACTAGAGGGTGAGACATGTTGTCATTAACTAGACTGTTCATCTAGAAACTCTTCCACTAGAGGGTGAGACATGTTGTCATTAACTAGACTGTTCATCTAGAAACTCTTCCACTAGAGGGTGAGACATGTTGTCATTAACTAGACTGTTCATCTAGAAACTCTTCCACTAGAGGGTGAGACATGTCATTAACTAGACTGTTCATCTAGAAACTCTTCCACTAGAGGGTGAGACATGTTGTCATTAACTAGACTGTTCATCAAGAAACTCTTCCACTAGAGGGTGAGACATGTTGTCATTAACTAGACTGTTCATCAAGAAACTCTTCCACTAGAGGGTGAGACATGTTGTCATTAACTAGACTGTTCATCTAGAAACTCTTCCACTAGAGGGTGAGACATGTCATTAACTAGACTGTTCATCTAGAAACTCTTCCTTTAGAGGGTGAGACATGTTGTCATTAACTAGACTGTTCATCTAGAAACTCTTCCACTAGAGGGTGAGACATGTTGTCATTAACTAGACTGTTCATCTAGAAACTCTTCCACTAGAGGGTGAGACATGTCATTAACTAGACTGTTCATCTAGAAACTCTTCCACTAGAGGGTGAGACATGTTGTCATTAACTAGACTGTTCATCTAGAAACTCTTCCACTAGAGGGTGAGACATGTTGTCATTAACTAGACTGTTCATCTAGAAACTCTTCCACTAGAGGGTGAGACATGTTGTCATTAACTAGACTGTTCATCTAGAAACTCTTCCACTAGAGGGTGAGACATGTCATTAACTAGACTGTTCATCTAGAAACTCTTCCACTAGAGGGTGAGACATGTCATTAACTAGACTGTTCATCTAGAAACTCTTCCACTAGAGGGTGAGACATGTTGTCATTAACTAGACTGTTCATCTAGAAACTCTTCCACTAGAGGGTGAGACATGTCATTAACTAGACTGTTCATCTAGAAACTCTTCCACTAGAGGGTGAGACATGTCATTAACTAGACTGTTCATCTAGAAACTCTTCCACTAGAGGGTGAGACATGTCATTAACTAGACTGTTCATCTAGAAACTCTTCCACTAGAGGGTGAGACATGTTGTCATTAACTAGACTGTTCATCTAGAAACTCTTCCACTAGAGGGTGAGACATGTTGTCATTAACTAGACTGTTCATCTAGAAACTCTTCCACTAGAGGGTGAGACATGTCATTAACTAGACTGTTCATCTAGAAACTCTTCCACTAGAGGGTGAGACATGTCATTAACTAGACTGTTCATCTAGAAACTCTTCCACTAGAGGGTGAGACATGTCATTAACTAGACTGTTCATCTAGAAACTCTTCCACTAGAGGGTGAGACATGTCATTAACTAGAATGTCTCTCTCTCCCACAGATCGTCAAAGGAAAGGAGGAAAGTCTGACCGGCTTTCTGGATCCTATGAACTTTGGAGACAGTTTGTGAGTGTCTGAGTTTTTTGAACATCCCTGAGTTTATTGATCGTAATGTGTTCACATGTATCCATCAGTTTGGATCCTTTTAAGTATTCAGATTACTTTACTAATTACTGTGTCCTACCTGTTTGTTTTAGGAGCAACATGTTTACCAATGTCATGGTTTACTTCATCTGATGACGTGTTCATGATGTTCCAGTCTTTTCATAACAGCTGGTACTCTACCCTACTCTACCCTAACCTATCCTACTCTACTCTACTCTACTCTACCCTAACCTATTCTACCCTACTCTACTCTACCCTACCCTACCCTACTCTACCCTAACCTATTCTACCCTACCCCACTCTACTCTACTCTACCCTACTCTACTCTACTCTACCCTACTCTACGCTACTCTACTCTACTCTACTCTACTCTACCCTACTCTACCCTAACCTAACCTATTCTACCCTACCCCACTCTACTCTACTCTACCCTACCCTACTCTACTTTACCCTACTCTACTCTACTCTACTCTACCCTACCCTACTCTACTTTACCCTACTCTACCCTACTTTACTCTACTCTACTTACCCTACTCTACCCTACCCTACCCTACTCTACTCTACCCTACCCTATTATACTCTACGGTACCCTACTCTACCCTACCCTACCCCACTCTACTCTACTCTACCCTACTCTACTCTACTTTACCCTACTCTACCCTACTTTACTCTACTCTACTTTACCCTACTCTACTCTACCCTACCCTATTATACTCTACGGTACACTACTCTACCCTATCCTACCCTACTCTACCCTACCCTATTATACTCTACGGTACCCTACTCTACCCTATTATACCCTACTCTACTCTACCCTACTCTACTCTACTTTACCCTACTCTACCCTACTTTACTCTACTCTACTTTACCCTACTCTACTCTACCCTACCCTATTATACTCTACGGTACACTACTCTACCCTATCCTACCCTACCCTACCCTACCCTATTATACTCTACGGTACCCTACTCTACCCTACCCTACTTTACTCTACTCTACTCTACCCTACTTTACTCTATTCTACCCTACTCTACCCTACCCTACCCTACTCTACCCTACCCTACTCTACTCTAGTTTGTCTCTGACTCGGGTGTACGAGGAACACATTCTGGCCACCGGTAGTTTAGATGAGAGGATCTTCACCGGTGAGGGGGCGAGCGATGACATTGGGACCCCAGGACCCAGCCTGTGTGAGACGGTGGAGAACCAGGACAGTGACACCTACAGGCTTCACCACAGCCTCACGGTGAGACGGCTCACTCTCGTTTCTGAACCAACACTATTTACTGCTGTGAATGAACAGAAAGCATTACAGACCCAGCCTGTCGTGTCTCCTCCCATCAGGCCTCGGCTCTGAAGGTGTCCACTCCTCTGACCGGCAGGAAGTACGTTCGGGAGAACCACTGGGCGTCTCCCGTCTCATCCGCCATGAAGAGCGTCGGGCGACTCCACACTCTGCTGTCGGGAACCAAACAGGGGCCGAGCGCTAAGCTGGCAGAGACGCTCAGGTATAATGTATTAAATATTTAAATATTTCACCACATAGTCCCAAACCTGGAAAGAGATGTGAGCACCGGAGCGTTTCTCCACGAAGACGCTTCAGTGAACAACCTCTACCGTTGCTGCTTTAACATGTGTGAATTTCTTCATGCAGGACCTGTGCCAGAGACCCCAGTGATGTCATCAGCAAGCGCCTGAAGGACATGTTTGAGCTCCTGTGTCAACATTACGAGGGCAGCAGGACGGAGAGCAGGTCGATGGGAAGAGGTACATGAACATGCCCGCCCGAGTCATGATCAGAAAGCTGGACCCAGTAGACTAACTCCTCTCTCGACGCCCTGCTCCTAGACATGGCAGTGAAGTACTTTCACCTGGCGGAGGCGCTGTACTACAGGATCCTGGAGTCCATCATCGAGAGGGAAAAGATGATCCTGGGAGACGCAGATCTGTCCGTGAGTATTTAGTGTCTTCTTGGAAATACTGCTGATGTGACATTTGAGTCCGGCATATGATCGATAGATAGATATATACTTTATTAATCCCCAAGGGGAAATTTGTTGTCATAGTATCTACAAACACCAAATGGAATAGACTAAATAAACTAAACACACAAAATAAAATAGAATATAACAGGAATGAGAGATATAGACAAAAAATGAAATATATATACACAATATATATATATATATATATATATATATATATATTGTGTATAGATATTTTATATATATATATATATATATATAAAATATATATACACAATAGAATACAAATAACTGTGCAGTGTGTATTAAGCAAATTAAATTAAATTAAATGTAAACAGTGTGCAAAATATGTAAAATATACATACACAATAGAATATGAATAACTGTGCAGTGTGTATTTAAGGACATTAATTTAAGTTTAAACAGAGTGTGCAAAATGCAAAGTATGTGTAGTGTATATGAAGTGTATATCACCATAAATGTGAATGTGTACAGTGAAAATGAAAATGAGTCCACAGAGGATCTGGCCAGAGGTGCTTTGTTGTAAGTCATGAGATGAGTGGCAGGACAGTAGTGATGTTTAGATGTTTAGGTCAGTGTTTTACCAGCAGAGGAGCTGAAGCTGTTATCTTTGTTTTCTTTTCTTTTTCATTGTACATGTCAGAACACAGGAGTGAGTTAGTTTGTGTTTTTGTGTCACTTTCGTGTTTTAAAGTGTTAATTCAGGTTCACCAGAGTCCGTCATTCTAGTAAAACTTGTGTGTGTGTCTCAGTGTATCCTGGAGCAGGCCGTCTTCCATCGCTCCCTGCTGGCTTGCTGTCTGGAGGTTGTTGTCTTCTCCTACAGACCTCCAGGAGATTTCCCCAACCTGATCACCATCTTCCAGCTGCCGGCGTATCACTTCTACAAGGTATCAATGAGGCCTATCACTTGTACAAGGTATCAATGAGGCCTATCACTTGTACAAGGTATCAATGAGGCCTATCACTTGTAGAAGGTATCAATGAGGCCTATCACTTGTACAAGGTATCAATGAGGCCTATCACTTGTACAAGGTATCAATGAGGACGATCACTTGTAGAAGGTATCAATGAGGCCTATCACTTGTACAAGGTATCAATGAGGCCTATCACTTGTAGAAGGTATCAATGAGACCTATCACTTGTACAAGGTATCAATGAGGACGATCACTTGTAGAAGGTATCAATGAGGCCTATCACTTGTACAAGGTATCAATGAGGCCTATCACTTGTACAAGGTATCAATGAGGCCTATCACTTGTACAAGGTATCAATGAGGACGATCACTTGTACAAGGTATCAATGAGACCTATCACTTGTACAAGGTATCAATGAGGACGATCACTTGTACAAGGTATCAATGAGGCCTATCACTTGTACAAGGTATCAATGAGGACGATCACTTGTACAAGGTATCAATGAGGCCTATCACTTGTACAAGGTATCAATGAGGCCTATCACTTGTACAAGGTATCAATGAGGACGATCACTTGTACAAGGTATCAATGAGGCCTATCACTTGTACAAGGTATCAATGAGGCCTATCACTTGTACAAGGTATCAATGAGGACGATCACTTGTACAAGGTATCAATGAGGCCTATCACTTGTACAAGGTATCAATGAGGACGATCACTTGTACAAGGTATCAATGAGGCCTATCACTTGTACAAGGTATCAATGAGGACGATCACTTGTACAAGGTATCAATGAGGACGATCACTTGTACAAGGTATCAATGAGGACGATCACCTGTACAAGGTATCAATGAGCCGATCACGTGTACAAGGTATCAATGAGGACTATCACTTGTACAAGGTATCAATGAGGACTATCACTTGTACAAGGTATCAATGAGGATGATCACTTGTACAAGGTATCAATGAGGACGATCACTTGTACAAGGTATCAATGAGGACGATCACTTGTACAAGGTATCAATGAGGACGATCACCTGTACAAGGTATCAATGAGCCGATCACGTGTACAAGGTATCAATGAGGACTATCACTTGTACAAGGTATCAATGAGGACGATCACTTGTACAAGGTATCAATGAGGACGATCACTTGTACAAGGTATCAATGAGGATGATCACTTGTACAAGGTATCAATGAGCCGATCACGTGTACAAGGTATCAATGAGGACGATCACCTGTACAAGGTATCAATGAGGACGATCACTTGTACAAGGTATCAATGAGGCCTATCACTTGTACAAGGTACAAATGAGGCCTATCACTTGTACAAGGTATCAATGAGGACGATCACTTGTACAAGGTACAAATGAGGCCTATCACTTGTACAAGGTATCAATGAGGACGATCACTTGTACAAGGTATCAATGAGGACGATCACTTGTACAAGGTATCAATGAGGACGATCACTTGTACAAGGTATAAATGAGGACGATCACCTGTACAAGGTATCAATGAGCCGATCACTTGTACAAGGTATCAATGAGGACGATCACTTGTACAAGGTATCAATGAGGACGATCACCTGTACAAGGTATCAATGAGCCGATCACTTGTACAAGGTATCAATGAGGACGATCACTTGTACAAGGTATCAATGAGGACGATCACTTGTACAAGGTATAAATGAGGACGATCACCTGTACAAGGTATCAATGAGGACGATCACTTGTACAAGGTATAAATGAGGACGATCACCTGTACAAGGTATCAATGAGCCGATCACTTGTACAAGGTATCAATGAGGACGATCACTTGTACAAGGTATAAATGAGGACGATCACCTGTACAAGGTATCAATGAGCCTATCACTTGTACAAGGTATCAATGAGGACGATCACTTGTACAAGGTATCAATGAGGACGATCACCTGTACAAGGTATCAATGAGGACGATCACTTGTACAAGGTATCAATGAGGACGATCACTTGTACAAGGTATCAATGAGGACTATCACTTGTACAAGGTATCAATGAGGACGATCACCTGTACAAGGTATCAATGAGGACGATCACTTGTACAAGGTATCAATGAGGACGATCACCTGTACAAGGTATCAATGAGCCAATCACTTGTACAAGGTATCAATGAGGACGATCACTTGTACAAGGTATCAATGAGCCGATCACTTGTACAAGGTATCAATGAGGACGATCACTTGTACAAGGTATCAATGAGCTGATCACTTGTACAAGGTATCAATGAGGACGATCACTTGTACAAGGTATCAATGAGGACTATCACTTGTACAAGGTATCAATGAGGACGATCACCTGTACAAGGTATCAATGAGGACGATCACCTGTACAAGGTATCAATGAGGATGATCACTTGTACAAGGTATCAATGAGGACGATCACCTGTACAAGGTATCAATGAGGACGATCACTTGTACAAGGTCTCAATGAAGACGATCACCTGTACAAGGTATCAATGAGCCGATCACTTGTACAAGGTATCAATGAGGACGATCACTTGTACAAGGTATCAATGAGGACGATCACTTGTACAAGGTATCAATGAGGACTATCACTTGTACAAGGTATCAATGAGGACGATCACTTGTACAAGGTATCAATGAGGACGATCACTTGTGAGTTCTGGTGTGTGACTGACAGTCGTGTGTAGCAGCATCTAAAGCAGAAGGAGCTTAGATTTGATGATCTGCAGGTGATCGAGGTGCTGGTGCGGTCGGAGCAGGGTCTATTTCGGGAGGTGGTGAAGCACCTGAACCAGGTGGAGGAGCAGGTTCTGGAGAGTCTGGCCTGGACCAACGACTCCCCGCTGTGGGAGAGCCTCCGTGGGGCCAAAGACCACGTTCCCGCCTGCAAGCAGGTCCATAAACCACAACCCATTCAGTTTATTTTGGTTATAGATAAACGTGTTAATCCTGATAAATACATTACAAGTCAGTTTGTTCATGAAGCGTTCCTGTTTGTAACTGGATGTGGTCTTGATGTGTTCTGGTTGTGGTCTGGATGGGGTTCAGGTGATGCCTCTTCAGTATCTGGAACAAAGTGATGAGAGCAGCAGTGTTCCTCTGACTCCCATCAACCAGGGACCAGAACTCAGAGGTGTGTAATGTCCTCTGTGTCTTAATGTGTCAAACGAAGCGTCTTTGTGTCTTTTAGTGTGTCAAATGAAGCGTCTTTGTGTCTTTTAATGTGTCAAACGAAGCATCTTTGTGTCTTAATCTGTCAAATGAAGCATCTTTGTGTCTTAATCTGTCAAATGAAGCGTCTTTGTGTCTTTTAGTGTGTCAAACAACGCGTCTTTGTGTCTGTTAATGTGTCAAACGAAGCGTCTTTGTGTCTTGTCCTCAGGTTTGTCCCCGTCCCCCACCACCCTGTTGGACCGGTACAGCTCTCCTCCCACCGGCCCGTTTCGCCGCCGTCTGTTTGTCGACCCGGTGGACGGAGAGCCTTACACTGCCAGTACGGCGCCGACCGCCGTGACCAAGACCGGTCCGGCCGGCCTGGTCGCCACCATCCCGGCCGGGCAGACGGTGGTCTCCATGGCGACCGCCACCGTCACCGCTAACAACGGGCAGACGGTCACCATCCCGGTGCAAGGTGAGGGACAGGCACCCTCACATCGAGTGAAGAGCGATGGCGACGAGTAACACACTTCTGACCTCTGACCTCTGCAGGGATAGCCAATGAGAGCGGAGGCATCACCTTCTTCCCCGTCCAGGTGAGCATGACCGGACAGGGTGGAGCAACGCTGCAGTCGCTGTCCACGCAGACTCTGACCGGCACCCTCGCTGTCCAATCGGCTGTCACCAAACCGGCTAAACCGGCAGCCGTTAGTCCGCTGAGGAAAGGCTCGCTGTCGCTGTTCTTCAGGAAGGTACGGAGACCTCACGGGTCTTATACTGGGATACGACAACGTGACAACCAGCTGCTCCAGGTTCAGGTCCTGGTGGAGGTCGTTCACCTCTCTGCCCTTTATCATCAACACAAATGCATTCCCTCTGAATTAAATAAGTCAGTTTATTGTGAAGCCGCAGATGCTTGCATGAGCAGTGACTTGTAGGGTGTTTCCTATATGAAGCTGCTTGTTGAACAGAGGTCCTCCCCTTGTCCCTCCTCAGGTGTACCACCTGGCCAGTGTGCGTCTCAGAGACCTTTGTTCCAAACTGGATATCTCTTCAGATCTCAGGAGGAAGATCTGGACGTGTTTTGAATATTCTCTCGTTTACTGCAGCGAGCTGATGATGGACCGCCACCTGGACCAGCTGCTCATGTGTGCTGTGTACGTCATGGCCAAGGTCTGTGTGTGTACTGTGTGTACTGTGTGTGTGTGTGTGTCTCTGTTGAAGTGTATCTCAGCGTCTGTTTTTTTTCTTCTTCAGGTGACCAAAGAAGACAAATCCTTCCAGAACATCATGAAGTCTTACAGAACGCAGCCTCAGGCCAGCAGCAATGTAAGATCCAGAAACACAGGAAGTGACCATGAAACACAGGAAGTAAACACGATACACAGGAAGTAAACACGATACACAGGAAGTAAACACGATATACAGGAAGTAAACATTAAACACGATATACAGGATGTAAACATTAAACATGACATACAGGAAGTAAACATTAAACATGATATACAGGAAGTGAACATTCAACACAGGAAGTAAACAATATATACAGGAAACTTGGGACGTAAATATTCAACATGATGTACGGGAAGTAAACATGGGAAAACAGGAAGTTAGCATGAAACACAGGAAGTGAACATGATATACAGGAAGTAAACATTCAACATGAAACACAGGAAGTAAACATTCAACACAGGAAGTGAATATGAACCACAGGAAGTAAACATGAAACACAGGAAACACAGGAAGTGAACATGAAACACAGGAAACACAGGAAGTGGACATGAAACACAGGAAGTGAACATGAAACACAGGAAACACAGGAAGTGAACATGAAACACGGAAGTAAACATGAAACACAGGAAACACAGGAAGTGGACATGAAACACAGGAAGTGAACATGAAACACAGGAAGTGAACATGAAACACAGGAAACACAGGAAGTGAACATGAAACACAGGAAGTAAACATGAAACACAGGAAGTGAACATGAAACACAGGAAGTGAACATGAAACACAGGAAACACAGGAAGTGAACATGAAACACAGGAAGTAAACATGAAACACAGGAAGTGAACATGAAACACAGGAAACACAGGAAGTGGACATGAAACACAGGAAGTGAACATGAAACACAGGAAACACAGGAAGTGGACATGAAACACAGGAAGTGAACATGAAACACAGGAAGTTGACATGAAACAGGAAGTGAACATGAAACACAGGAAGTGAACATGAAACACAGGAAGTGGACATGAAACACAGGAAGTGAAAATGAAACATAGGAAGTGAACATGAAACACAGGAAGTGAACATTCAACATGATATACAGGAAGTAAACATGAAACACAGGAAGTAAACAGGTGTGTTTGTGTGTCTCAGGTGTACAGGAGTGTGTTGATCTCAGGGAGGAGCAGACGTCCCTCAGGCATCAACAACAACAACAACAACTCACCTGGTGACACCAGCCAGGGTCTAGATCTAGGTACCAAACAGCTGTTGCAGTCCTTCATGCTGGACCCACCAAGTTAACATACAAATACATACTTGTATTGTTGTTCTCTTCTCTTCAACACTCACCTCATGGTTCATTAATGATTTCCATCTTTGGAGTCTAGGTGCTTCCTTAAGTTTCCACTTTTGGAATAAGAGCTTTGTATAAACTGTTCAAAAAGTATTTTTGTATGAATATATGTATGTTCTAATGTTCTTATGTTAATAGGTCTTCTCCCATTAACCTAGACCAATTGTCCTCAACGGTTTCTACTTCTAAACCGTCTACCTGTCTCTTAGACCACATCCCAACGAGGCTGCTTAAAGACCTGTTGCCTTTAATTGGCACCTCTCTGTTGGATATTGTTAATGTGTCTTTGTTAACAGGCCATGTACCACATTCCTTCAAAGTAGCTGTAATTAAACCTCTCCTGAAGAAGACCACTCTTAATCCAGAGGTGTTGGCTAACTACAGACCGATCTCTAACCTTCCCTTCCTCTCTAAGATCCTTGAGAAAGTAGTCGCAAATCAGTTGTGTGACTTCCTACATCAGAATAGTTTATTTGAGGAGTTTCAGTCAGGATTTAGAAAACACCTTAGTGCTCATAAAGGACTCATCTCTGTACTGGTCTTGTTAGACCTTAGTGCTGATAAAGGACTCATCTCTGTACTGGTATTATTAGACCTTAGTGCTGATAAAGGACTCATCTATGTACTTGTCTTGTTAGACCTTAGTGCTCATAAAGGACTCATCTCTGTACTGGTCTTATT
>NC_046971.1:530000-542500 GCF_009769545.1 Cyclopterus lumpus | reverse complement strand
ACACACACGTACATACACAAACACACGTGCATACACACACACACGTGCATACACACACACACGTGCATACACACACACACGTACATACACACACACACGTGCATACACACACACGTACATACACACGTACATACACAAACACACGTACATACACACACACACGTGCATACACACACACACGTACATACACACACACACGTGCATACACACACACGTACATACACACACACACACACACGTGCATATACACACATGTACATATACACTCATGTACATATACACACACACATGTGTGCATACACACACACACGTACATACACACACACACACGTGCATACACACACACACGTACATACACACACACACACATGCATACACACACACATACACACACACACGTACATACACAAACACACGTGCATACACACACACACATGCATACACACACACATACACACACACACGTACATACACAAACACACGTGCATACACACACACACGTACATACACACACACACGTGCATACACACACACACGTACATACACACACACACGTGCATACACACACACGTACATACACACGTACATACACAAACACACGTACATACACACACACACGTGCATACACACACACACGTACATACACACACACACGTGCATACACACACACGTACATACACACACACACACACGTGCATATACACACATGTACATATACACTCATGTACATATACACACACACACGTACATACACACACACACGTGCATACACACACACACGTACATACACACACACACACATGCATACACACACACATACACACACACACGTACATACACAAACACACGTGCATACACACACACACATGCATACACACACACATACACACACACACGTACATACACAAACACACGTGCATACACACACACACGTACATACACACACACACGTGCATACACACACACGTACATACACACGTGCATACACACACACGTACATACACACACACACACACACGTGCATATACACACATGTACATATACACTCATGTACATATACACACACACATGTGTGCATACACACACACACACACACACGTGCATCATGCTCCTCATGCTACACACACCTCACAGAGGTCCTCGTCTTCCTGCAGGAGGCACCTGATGACATCATCAGCTCTCGTCTCTGATTGGCTCTCACTCAGCTGTTTGTTTGGATGCTTTTAGAGTTTAAATCAGAAATGTCCAATAATGAATAAGCATAATCAATAAGGAGGTTTATCAGGTGAGATCCTCCTTACTTCCTTCCGTCGTGTGTTTTTATTTTCCATGGTTTCATGTAAATATTTGTACAAATAGAGAAAAGCTATTTTATGGAGATGATGTAACTTAAGTGCCTTTATTTTTTACTCCCGTTTGTCTGACGTCATGAATTGTTTTAAAGTGTTTTAAAGTGTGGCCACCAGATGGAGCTGTTTAAACTTTACCTTAAGAGATGTTTATTATTGTGTCGAGTTTAAAACTTGAATAAAGAGTACTTCTTGATTTATTGTATTGATTTTACAGCAGCTCATGAGGAGTCATGTTGGTACAGAAGATTTAAGAGACTTATTAAAGCAGCCTGATAATAAGGAGGTGCAGTAGTCTAGAAAGGAGGTGCAGTAGTCTAGAAAGGAGGTGCAGTAGTCTAGAAAGGAGGTGCAGAAGTCTAGAAAGAAGGATGTGCAGTAGTCTAGAAAGAAGGAGGTGCAGTAGTCTAGAAAAGAGGTGCAGTAGTCTAGAAAGGAGGTGCAGAAGTATAAAAAGAAGGTGTAGTAGTCTAGAAAGGAGGTGTAGTAGTCTAGAAAGGAGGTGCAGTAGTCTAGAAAAGAGGTGCAGTAGTCTAGAAAGGAGGTGCAGAAGTATAAAAAGAAGGTGTAGTAGTCTAGAAAGGAGGTGCAGTAGTCTAGAAAGAAGGTGTAGTAGTCTAGAAAGGAGGTGCAGAAGTCTAGAAAAGAGGTGCAGTAGTCTAGAAAGGAGGTGCAGAAGTATAAAAAGAAGGTGCAGAAGTCTAGAAAGGAGGTGCAGTAGTCTAGAAAGAAGGTGCAGTAGTCTAGAAAGGAGGTGCAGTCTAGAAAGGAGGTGCAGTAGTCTAGAAAGGAGGTGCAGAAGTCTAGAAAAGAGGTGCAGTAGTCTAGAAAGGAGGTGCAGAAGTATAAAAAGAAGGTGCAGAAGTCTAGAAAGGAGGTGCAGTAGTCTAGAAAGAAGGTGCAGTAGTCTAGAAAGGAGGTGCAGTAGTCTAGAAAGGAGGTGTAGTAGTCTAGAAAGGAGGTGCAGAAGTCTAGAAAAGAGGTGCAGTAGTCTAGAAAGGAGGTGCAGAAGTATAAAAAGAAGGTGCAGAAGTCTAGAAAGGAGGTGCAGTAGTCTAGAAAGAAGGTGCAGTAGTCTAGAAAGGAGGTGCAGTAGTCTAGAAAGGAGGTGCAGTAGTCTAGAAAGAAGGAGGTGTAGTAGTCTAGAAAGAAGGTGCAAAAGTCTAGAAAGAAGGAGGTGTAGTAGTCTAAAAAGAAGGTATAGAAGTCTAGAAAGAAGGTGCAGAAATCTAGAAAGAATGAGGTGTAGAAGTCTAGAAAGGAGGTGCAGTAGTCTAGAAAGAAGGAGGTGCAGTAGTCTAGAAAGAAGGTGCAGAAGTCTAGAAAGAAGGTGCAGAAATCTAGAAAGAATGAGGTGTAGTAGTCTAGAAAGGAGGAGGTGCAGAAGTCTAAAAAGGAGGTGCAGTAGTCTAGAAAGGAGGAGGTGCAGAAGTCTAAAAAGGAGGTGCAGTAGTCTAGAAAGAAGAAGGTGCAGTAGTGTTGAACCTGGTTCACAGATTTAAACTGATCATGTGATTAATTCTGCCAGTTTGGTTTCACTTCCTCTTCAACTTCCTGTTAGCACACACATACACACACAGATTCACACATACACACGCACATACACACACGTACACACATACACACACACACACACACACATACACACACATACATACACACACACACACATTCACACATACACACGCACATACACACACACGTACACACATACACACACACACATACACACACACACACACACATTCACACACACACACATTCACACACACACACACATTCACATGCACACACAAACACGTACATATACGCACACACTTCACTTCACACTTCTCTGTTCAACAGAAAGCTTCACACTTCAGCCGAGGAGGTGAGACGGTTTGTATTGATACATTGTATTTGATCTATAATACGTCTGTATTGATCCTGATTGTCTCCTGATGTCGTCCATGTTGTTGATCAGCTGTTTGATGGCAGAACCAGAGAGAAACGCTGAAGACCGGACAGAGAAGAGCCTCAAGTCTCCAGGTTCTCCCTTTGGACACAATGAACTGTGCTTCTTCTTCTTAGCTTAGCATAAAGATTGGAGACAGGAAGAAAAAGCTAGCTTAGCTTAGCATAAAGACTGGAAACATAAAGAAACAGCTAACTTAGCTTAGCATAAAGACTGGAGACAGGAAGAAAAAGCTAGCTTAGCTTAGCATAAATACTGGAAACATAAAGAAACAGCTAACTTAGCTTAGCATAAAGACTGGAGACAGGAAGAAAAAGCTAGCTTAGCTTAGCATAAAGACTTGAAACATAAAGAAACAGCTAACTTAGCTTAGCATAAAGACTGGAGACAGGAAGAAAAAGCTAGCTTAGCTTAACATAAAGACTGGAAACATAAAGAAACAGCTAACTTAGCTTAGCATAAAGACTGGAGACAGGAAGAAAAAGCTAGCTTAGCTTAACATAAAGACTGGAAAGAGGAAGAAACAGCTAACTTAGCTTAGCATAAAGACGGGATTATGTGGTTTATAAAATAAGATAACTGATTAACTACCCAACTTTAAAACAAATAGTAACACATCAATGCATCAGTAATAAGAATGAAATGTTGTGTGTGAGTAGATGAACCTCCCAGTTCTTCCAGTTTGACCACTAAGGAGCTGCAGCAGAACTGGAGGGCAGTGAAGAAGCGAGAACGACCCGTCAGGCTGCTGTTTGAAATCCCCTCGACTCGTGTCATCGAACATGTTTTGTCCAAATATGTGGTGAGACAATGAACCACGGTCTAAGCACCTGTAATACGGGGGTCCTCTGTGCACCTGTAATACGGGGGTCCTCTGTGCACCTGTAATACGGGGGTCCTCTGTGCACCTGTAATACGGGGGTCCTCTGTGCACCTGTAATACGGGGGTCCTCTGTGCACCTGTAATACGGGGGGTCCTCTGTGCACCTGTAATACGGGGGGTCCTCTGTGCACCTGTAATAAGGGGGTCCTCTGTATACCTGTAATACGGGGGGTCCTCTGTGCACCTGTAATACGGGGGTCCTCTGTGCACCTGTAACACGGGGGTCCTCTGTGCACCTGTAATACGGGGGTCCTCTGTGCACCTGTAACACGGGGGTCCTCTGTGCACCTGTAATACGGGGGTCCTCTGTGCACCTGTAACACGGGGGTCCTCTGTGCACCTGTAACACGGGTGTCCTCTGTGCACCTGTAATACGGGGGTCCTCTGTGCACCTGTAATACGGGGGTCCTCTGTGCACCTGTAATACGGAGGTCCTATATTCTTTGTAGTGTACATCTTTCAAATCAAGATTTTGTCCTGTGGATCAATACAACAATAACATCATATGTCACAGTTAAATGTTCATATTGATACCGTTCTCATGTCTGTACAGCAGCTGATTAACTTAGCTTAGCATACATACTGGACACAAATAGCATGAAGTATAGCATGAAGTCTGGAGACAGGAGGAAACAGATAGCTTAGCTTATTGTTAACACTGTAAACAGGGTGAAAGAGATAGCTTAGCATGAAGACTGTAAACAGGGTGAGACAGATAGCTTAGCTTAGCATAAAGACTTTAAACAGGGTGAAAGAGATAGCTTAGCTGAGCATAAATACTGTAAACAGAGGGAAACAGATAGCTTAGCATAAAGACTGTAAACAGGGTGAAAGAGATAGCTTAGCTTAGCATGAAGACTGTAAACAAGGTGAAACAGATAGCGTAGCTTAGCATAAAGACTGGAAACTGATAGTTTAGCTCAGCATAAAGACTGGAAACAGAGGGAAAGAGGTAGCAGGGCTCAGTCCAAATATAGTATATATCTGCTTACATTGTATATATTTATATATATTTGTGTACATTGCTCTGACGTTCGTGTTCGCGTCTCCAGGTGTACGAGATCGTGGTGATGCGCTCCGGCAGCTTCGATTCCCACCGCGTGTCCGTGGAGCGCCGTTACAGAGACTTTTTCCGCTTCCACCACAAACTGCTGGAGGAGTTCAACGAGGAGCTGGAGGAGGTGGTGCTCCCCCGAAAACTCTTGACTGGGAATTTCAGCCCTGACGTGATCTCGGAGCGACGCCTCGCCCTCCAGGACTACATGGCGAAACTTTATGACGCGCGCTGCGTTCGACACTCACCTCATTTCCCAAAGTTCTTCACCGAGCAAGAGCAGACGCGAGCGCACGGTTTGCTGCGAGCCGGACAGTTCAGGCTTGCCGTGGAGCAGCTGCAGACTGTTCTGGAGGTGCAGGAGAAGCTGTTACCTTGGCAGAACCCCACCCTGATCGTACCCACCCTGTCTGCCCTCGCGATCTGCTACCGGGACCTCGAGGAACCAGAACAGGCATTTTCTGCAGCTCAGAGAGCTCTGCCGCCAACAAGACGCTACGGACTGAAACACTACAGGGCCTCATTGTTGAACCTGCTGGTGGATTTAGGTTATCAGCTGGGACGTCCTGTGGCTCAGTTACAGGAGGAGCTGATCGTCCTGAGGGACGCAGAGAGGGGGGAGGTGTCCTCCTACTCTCTGAAGGAGTTAGTGGTCCACGAGTTCACCTGAGCCTCTGAGGAGTTAGTGGTCCACGAGTTCACCCGAGTCTCTGAGGAGTTAGTGGTCCACGAGTTCACCCGAGTCTCTGAGGAGTTAGTGGTCCACAAGTTCACTTGAGTCTCTGAGGAGTTAGTGGTCCACGAGTTCATCTGAGTCTCTGAGGAGTTAGTGGTCCATGAGTTCACCTGAGTCTCTGAGGAGTTAGTGGTCCACGAGTTCACCTGAGTCTCTGAGGAGTTAGTGGTCCACGAGTTCACCTGAGTCTCTGAAGGAGTTAGTGGTCCACGAGTTCACCCGAGTCTCTGAGGAGTTAGTGGTCCACGAGTTCACCTGAGTCTCTGAAGGAGTTAGTGGTCCACGAGTTCACCCGAGTCTCTGAGGAGTTAGTGGTCCACGAGTTCACCCGAGTCTCTGAGGAGTTAGTGGTCCACGAGTTCACCCTAGTCTCTGAGGAGTTAGTGGTCCACGAGTTCACCCGAGTCTCTGAGGAGTTAGTGGTCCACGAGTTCACCTGGGTCTCTGAAGGAGTTAGTGGTCCACGAGTTTACCTGAGTCTCTGAGGAGTTAGTGGTCCACGAGTTCACCTGAGTCTCTGAGGAGTTAGTGGTCCACGAGTTCACCTGAGTCTCTGAAGGAGTTAGTGGTCCACGAGTTCACCCAAGTCTCTGAGGAGTTAGTGGTCCACGAGTTCACCTGAGTCTCTGAGGAGTTAGTGGTCCACGAGTTCACCTGAGTCTCTGAGGAGTTAGTGGTCCACGAGTTCACCTGAGTCTCTGAAGGAGTTAGTGGTCCACGAGTTCACCCGAGTCTCTGAGGAGTTAGTGGTCCACGAGTTCACCCTAGTCTCTGAGGAGTTAGTGGTCCACGAGTTCACCCTAGTCTCTGAGGAGTTAGTGGTCCACGAGTTCACCTGAGCCTCTGAGGAGTTAGTGGTCCACAAGTTCATCTGAGTCTCTGAGGAGTTAGTGGTCCACGAGTTCACCCTAGTCTCTGAGGAGTTAGTGGTCCACGAGTTCACCTGAGCCTCTGAGGAGTTAGTGGTCCACAAGTTCATCTGAGTCTCTGAGGAGTTAGTGGTCCACGAGTTCACCCTAGTCTCTGAGGAGTTAGTGGTCCACGAGTTCACCTGAGTCTCTGAAGGAGTTAGTGGTCCACAAGTTCATCTGAGTCTCTGAGGAGTTAGTGGTCCACGAGTTCACCTGAGCCTCTGAGGAGTTAGTGGTCCACGAGTTCACTTCCTCTTTGGACCCTCGTATCAGAAGAAGCTTCCTGTGAAGTGAATCTTCACCGTCAGCTCTGATTGACCAACAGACAAACTGTATTACATCACAACAAAGAGTGGAAGTTACCCAGCATGCATCACTGTGTGTTGACTCGCTTGTATACTTCCTAATACTGTGAATGCAGCAACATAACTGCAAACAGTATCCATATCTATATCTATCTATCGATAGATAGATTGTAAATATGGAGGTATATACATATAGTATATATATATATATAGTATATATATATATATATATAGTATATATATATGTAGATACATATCTACATATATATATACTATATGTATATACCTCCATATTTACTATATATACAGTATATATATATACATATATTGATATTCTCCTGCGTGAATGCATTTATGATGTAGTTTATATTGAATCAAAACAGCAGTTGTTTGTGTTCTTTTCTTTTGTCCTGTTGATCGTTTGAAAGACAAATAAAACCAAGACAGACGTCACGTTTCGAATCATAATTAAATATATATATATATATATATATATATTGGAAAGCCGTGCACAGATTTCAGTTATATATATATATACTTATGTGTTCCAAATATAACCGATATAACCAAATATAACAGCTGCTCGACGTTCGACTGCTTCTGTCTGAGGTCACCAGCTGCGCGGAGTGGCTGCGCGGGCGTTTATTGGCAGGATGTCACGTGACGCGTCGTCCTGTCGGCAATAACAGTTCCAAGATGGCGGACGACAACGTGAAGCTCTCGAGAAACCTTTTACGGATGAAGGCAAGTGAAGCTAACGAGCTACGAGCTGTAGCTCAGAAGCTAAACGTGTTGATTTCTAACCGGTTATCACTCAGGTGACGTGAAGGTCTGTACACGTGTTTACCTGATGGAGAGGATACCTTTTAAAAGTCTTTAAATGGACTAGTGTCCTCCTGGAACACCTTGAAATGGACTAGTGTCCTCCTGGAACACCTTGAAATGGACTAGTGTCCTCCTGGAACACCTTGAAATGGACTAGTGTCCTCCTGGAACACTTTTAAATGGACTAGTGTCCTCCTGGAACACTTTTAAATGGACTAGTGTCCTCCTGGAACACCTTGAAATGGACTAGTGTCCTCCTGGAACACCTTTAAATGGACTAGTGTCCTCCTGGAACACCTTGAAATGGACTAGTGTCCTCCTGGAACACCTTGAAATGGACTAGTGTCCTCCTGGAACACTTTTAAATGGACTAGTGTCCTCCTGGAACACCTTTAAATGGACTAGTGTCCTCCTGGAACACCTTGAAATGGACTAGTGTCCTCCTGGAACACTTTTAAATGGACTAGTGTCCTCCTTGAACACCTTTTTAAATGGACTAGTGTCCTCCTGGAACACTTTTAAATGGACTAGTGTCCTCCTGGAACACCTTGAAATGGACTAGTGTCCTCCTGGAACACTTTTAAATGGACTAGTGTCCTCCTGGAACACCTTTAAATGGACTAGTGTCCTCCTGGAACACCTTTAAATGGACTAGTGTCCTCCTTGAACACCTTTTTAAATGGACTAGTGTCCTCCTGGAACACTTTTAAATGGACTAGTGTCCTCCTGGAACACCTTTTAAATGGACTAGTGTCCTTCTGGAACACCTTGAAATGGACTAGTGTCCTCCTGGAACACCTTGAAATGGACTAGTGTCCTCCTGGAACACTTTTAAATGGACTAGTGTCCTCCTGGAACACTTTTAAATGGACTAGTGTCCTCCTGGAACACTTTTAAATGGACTAGTGTCCTCCTGGAACACTTTTAAATGGACTAGTGTCCTCCTGGAACACCTTTTAAATGGACTAGTGTCCTCCTGGAACACCTTTAAATGGACTAGTGTCCTCCTGGAACACCTTTTTAAATGGACTAGTGTCCTCCTGGAACACTTTTAAATGGACTAGTGTCCTCCTGGAACACCTTGAAATGGACTAGTGTCCTCCTGGAACACTTTTAAATGGACTAGTGTCCTCCTGGAACACCTTGAAATGGACTAGTGTCCTCCTGGAACACCTTGAAATGGACTAGTGTCCTCCTGGAACACTTTTAAATGGACTAGTGTCCTCCTGGAACACCTTGAAATGGACTAGTGTCCTCCTGGAACACTTTTAAATGGACTAGTGTCCTCCTGGAACACCTTTAAATGGACTAGTGTCCTCCTGGAACACCTTGAAATGGACTAGTGTCCTCCTGGAACACCTTTAAATGGACTAGTGTCCTCCTGGAACACCTTTAAATGGACTAGTGTCCTCCTGGAACACTTTTAAATGGACTAGTGTCCTCCTGGAACACCTTTAAATGGACTAGTGTCCTCCTGGAACACCTTTAAATGGACTAGTGTCCTCCTGGAACACCTTTATAAATGATCTGATAAGCGTTTCTATTCATGTCCACCACCTTGTGCCTCTTAATAAAGTCTGTTGTTGTTTACAGTTCATGCAGAGGGGTCTGGATGAAGAGATGAAGAAGCAGATGGAGGAAGACGAGAAGAGAATCATCAGCGATGAACACTGGTACCTGGAGCTCCCCGAGCTGAAGGCTAAAGAGTACGAGATGACCTCTACGTGACCTCATGATCAATATAATACGGAGATGTGATCAGCTCTATGTATTGATCAATACATCTCTCCTCTTCCTCGCTCAGGAACTTCATCATCGAGGAGAAAAGCTTTGTTCCCTGTGAAGAACTGAAGTTTGGTCGCATCTCCTTCAAAGGGTTTAACCCAGAAGTCGAGGTTTGTTTCTCACTTATCTTCCTCTTCCTGAAGACTGCATGATATTTTGGGTTTGACCTCAAAATGAACCGTTTCAGATGAAAGACTGATGCGTTGCTTCAAACGTCGTCATTGTTTGATTCCAGAAACTGATGGTGTTGATGAACCCAAAGGAGGAGGAGGAGGAGGAGGAGGAGGAAGAGGAGAGCCGGATGCCAACGGATGTCACCGATGAAGAAATGGCTCTCAGGTAACGTTTCTCCTCTCGGTGTCTTAGTACTGTTTGAACCAGTTTCACATGTAGAGGATCAAAGGTCACGACCTCTGTCTGAACCACACGACCTCTGACCCGGTCTGTCTGAACTGCTTCCTGTGTCCGAGGGTTGTTGTGTTCCTGACTCGTTTCTTCTGCTTCAGGTACGAGGGTTTAGTCCGGAGCATAAAGAAGAAGTTTGCTACGAAGCGCGCAGCGAGCGAAGAAGACGTGAACCAGAACCAGAACCAGAACCAGGAGGAAACCAAGAGGGTGTTCCTGAAGCCGCAGGACTGAGTCGTCCCTTTATGGACTTTTTTTATTTGTGCTCCTTGTGTGCAGAAACTGAACAGCTGGTCTGAGTGTCGGGTTGGATGTTGTACATCCTGTTTTTACCTTCATTAAACTCAGAGCTCGCCGCTCTTAAAGGGACAGTACACGACTTATGTGCGTGTGTGTGTCTCCGTCGGTAGGCCAGTCTGAAGGTTGTTTTTTTTTCCCATGAGCCTCAGCTCCTGCCGGTCTGCAGCCGCCGTGTTTGGACGGCATCGAACACGGCGGTGGCCTCATCCGCGCTGCTCCTGAAGATATGAGAACACATGAGCATAAAGAGCTCATGTTTTATAGGACTAAAGACAGGTTTGAATAAATGTGTTGAACCATAACTGCAGTTCTCATTTCTAATGATTAGATTCAACAGTCATTGCACACGTACTAGTACAGAGCAATGAAATGCAGTGCAACAGAGAGTACAACAGTATATACAAATTATAAAATACAGATGAAATTAACATTAAATAGTGCAGAATATAAGCGGAGACTACTATAAATGGAAACTATCTAGGGTTGCTAGAACAAATATTCAGTTTAATTTACTTGAGTGCAAACAGATTGTATCAAAGTGACTACAGTGCAGATAGAGTGATGTAATGGGGGTCAGAGGGGGGTAGAGTTCAGAGTCCAAAGTGACTACAGTGCAGGTAGAGTGATGTAATGGGGGTCAGAGGGGGGTAGAGTTCAGAGTCCAAAGTGACTACAGTGCAGGTAGAGTGATGTAATGGGGGTCAGAGGGGGGTAGAGTTCAGAGTCCAAAGTGACTACAGTGCAGGTAGAGTGATGTAATGGGGGTCAGAGGGGGGTAGAGTTCAGAGTCCAAAGTGACTACAGTGCAGGTAGAGTGATGTAATGGGGGTCAGAGGGGGGTAGAGTTCAGAAAGGTAACAGCTCTGGGGAAAAAGCTGTTCCTCAGACGGCTGGTCCTTGACCACAAGCTCCTGAAGCGCCTGCCTGAGGGCCGGAGGGAGAACAGTCTGTGAGCCGGGTGAGAAGAGTCCTTCAGGATGCTGCGGGCTCGACGCAGGCGGCGTTTCTTCTGGACCTCCTCAATGCTTGGGAGTGGAGTACCTGTGATGTGCTGGGCGATCTTCACCCGTTGCAGCCTCTTGCGCTCCGTGACAGAGCAGCTGCCGTACCAGACTGTGACGCAGTTGGTGAGGATGCTCTCGATCACGCAGCGGTAGAAATTCACCAGGATGGCTGAAGACAGGTGATTCTTCTTCAGTGGAACTTCATATTAACTCTAGTCCACACTGACTCTTTATTTTAACTCTAGTCCACACTGACTCTTTATTTTAACTCTAGTCCACACTGACTCTTTATATTAACTCTAGTCCACACTGACTCTTCATATTAACTCTAGTCCACACTGACTCTTCATATTAACTCTAGTCCACACTGACTCTTTATATTAACTCTCTAGTCCACACTGACTCTATATTAACTCTAGTCCACACTGACTCTTTATATTAACTCTCTAGTCCACACTGACTCTTTATATTAACTCTAGTCCACACTGACTCTATATTAACTCTAGTCCACACTGACTCTTTATATTAACTCTAGTCCACACTGACTCTTTATATTAACTCTAGTCCACACTGACTCTTCATATTAACTCTAGTCCACACTGACTCTTTATTTTAACTCTAGTCCACACTGACTCTTCATATTAACTCTAGTCCACACTGACTCTTTATATTAACTCTAGTCCACACTGACTCTTTATATTAACTCTAGTCCACACTGACTCTTTATATTAACTCTAGTCCACACTGACTCTTTATATTAACTCTAGTCCACACTGACTCTTCATATTAACTCTAGTCCACACTGACTCTTTATATTAACTCTAGTCCACACTGACTCTTTATATTAACTCTAGTCCACACTGACTCTTCATATTAACTCTAGTCCACACTGACTCTTTATATTAACTCTCTAGTCCACACTGACTCTATATTAACTCTAGTCCACACTGACTCTTTATATTAACTCTCTAGTCCACACTGACTCTTTA